>NW_027656497.1:0-85411 GCF_964235325.1 Thermobia domestica
CCCGCTTCGCTGGGGTCACCCCGGAACGCAATAAACTTTGTTACTTAGATAATTTTTACTTTTTCGCTTTCAAGTGATATGATAAAAACCATAGAAGATTGCAGTAAATGTTAACATTATATCGCCTGTCATTTATGTTAACCCGCCGAGTGACACGGTCATGTGGGTTGCATATAAATACGGTTAGATTTAGCTATGATGAGCTAACAAAGGATTTGTACGTTATGGACACTTGAATGGTCAATTATCTCAAGACACTGGTAATTGAAAATTAAAGTGATATGATAAAAACCATCTAGGGTCCAAATCTTAATAACCCCCCAAAAATGAAAGAAATTGGTTCAGCCGTATTAGCGTGATGAGCTAACAAAGGATTTGTACGTTCTCTTTTATATATATAGGTATAATTATATATATATATATATATATATATATATATATATATATATATATATATATATATATATATATATATATATATATATATATATATATATATATATATATATATATATATATATATATACGTATATATATATATTCAGCGCCTCAAGAATCGGTTCCATTTTCCCTTCATTAACGCTATTGAAACAGAAAGTATTAAAAATCAAAGGTGTCTGGTTTCAACATTGATATAGAACAGAAATTATAATAGATAGTAACAAATGGTTTTCAGGATCGATTCAACTTCTGAAGTAAGGATACCATCTTCACCTGTATTATTCTACGAAAACCGGAAGTGTTTCAACGTTAGTGACCATACAACCTAAAACACTAATATATAAGTATATAGCAACAAGTGTTTCTTTGGAATTGATATTGAAACCGCCATTCCATTCATACAATATATGATGAAACAATTGATCGTGTCTAGCAGCCAAAACGGAAATAACTTTTCACTAATGAACTTGAGTTTTTTGTTGTTAGAGACTCTTAGTGCAGAGATCTCTAACAGATAGCTTCCTTCTCATGTGTATGATCAAAAAACCTATTAGTAAAGAGCTGCGAAATTCATACAGCCATTAAACACTATCCCAAATACATGCATGGAGATGCTCTTCCTCTCTCTGCCTGTCCTGAAGATAAATCACACAGGTAAACAGTCTTTCCTTCTCCCTTCTGTTTCTGTCTGCGCACACAAGTAGATCCAAATACAGATATAAAATTAGATACGTGCGCGTAGTCCTTCGAGGAACATCTTCGTTGCTTGAGGAGATCTAATTAAAAAAAAAAAAAAACTGAAGGTATCAAGGGAGCAATCGGTACTAAGTTTTACAATTGACTGTTGGCCAGGGAACGCTGTACGTACAATATGCGGATTTGGATATCGAAAATCCGAATTTAGGACATAATGGCAGGAGGACAAAATGGCATGGGACATAATGGCAGGAAATAAAGGCAGGAGGACAAAATGGCAGCGGACGAAATGGCAGAAGGACAAAATGGCAGCGGACGAAATGGCAGGAGGACGAAATGGCAGAAGGACAGAATGGCAGGAAGTTAATTTGGCAAAAATTATAACTCCTGGGACTCGTATTTTTAGGGTTCACCTATTGTGTTTGTTAGTAGGTAATGGTTCTCGATTTAGTGATTTCTGCCTCGAATGTCCAAAGCATATAAATACAGCTAAATTGAACCAAGAGCGTAAAAGAGAGTAAAAAACAGATATCCAAACTTAACTTAAAATCTTAACTTTTTTCTTAAATTTATTTCTTTATAACCATCTTCCAATTGATATCTTAGTCTTACAACGATTCTAACTACAAGAAAATTTAGATTGAAAGCAAACAAGTTAAGTACAAAACTGAAAGAATGGTTACTATTTATTCTTCAATACTAATACATATCACAGAACAGACCTACAAAATTCCTCTACAGTTACAGGAATGACAAAGTTTTTCTTTCTAATTTCCTATAACATATCCTTTAAATTATAAGAACAGCTTGTAGTTGTAAGAATGACTAATTACGTACATCTTTCTTAATTCTCAATAATAACGGATATCGTTGAACAGACTATAAGAAACACTGCAGTCGTCAGAACGACCAATTACTAACATCGTCATTAATTTTTATATAGGGTTTAACAAAGCTAGTCTGTGGCTAGCTGGGGGCTCCGCCTCCAGACTCCCAGGTCTGCTCGGCCTACGGCCTCGAATTTCTTATCTATCGACCTTTGCATCAACAAGGAATTTCGTGAACTTGCTCTTCGTATTTTCTGAATCTGCCCATCCGGGGGCTTCGCCCCCCCCCCACTGTTTTTGCTCGGCCTACGGTCTCGCATCTCTTAAACCCATAATTCTATCGTTTCTTTTCCTATCAAAAAGATAATATTTTGTATCCCATGAAAACGTCCGTTTTAATAACATGGGAATCTCTTCATCCCCGTTTAGACCCCTAAAAAATTAAAAATATTCACTTTTGGCAATTTTTCTGTGGGTTTGTTCCGGAAAGCTACAATCATATCAAATTTAATCATGAGGTTTTCAAAACGGAAACAGCAAAAGCGGTTTCCAACATCGAAACCGTAAAAGAGGTTTTCGGTTTTTGAAAAACCGATTTCGACAGCACCAGTTAAAACCCTTTGCGCTCGTAAGAATGACTAAACCATAGTCCTTAATTTTATATAACAAAATATATCATAATATAGACTATAAACACACTTTGCAGTCTTATGAATAACTAATTACATACCAGACAGGCCCGTATTCAGAGGGATCTAGGGGCCGGGCTCCCCTTAATTTTTGCAGCCCCCCCTAAAATGTTCACGATGGTGATGAACTATATTATGGTTGCATCGGGCCCCCTTCTAACTTCAGTCGGGTCCTCCCTACATTTTTGGGCTGGCTAAAGGCCTGATACTTGGTCGTTAACATCTTATAACACATATACTAGAACAATATAAAAACATTCTGCAGTTGTTCGAATGACTAATAATTTCATCGGCTTTAATTTTATATAACAAAATATATCGTAATATAGATTATAAATATACTTTGCAGTCGTAAGAATGACTATCGTTACTTACAGTGTCGTAAACATCCTATAACACATATTCTAGAATATGCTATAAAAAGATTCTGCAGTCTTAAGAAAAGAATTGCTAATTATTAACACCGTCGTTAATTTTATATAATAAAATATACCCTAAAATAGACTACAAAAACAATTTGCAATCATAAGAATGACTAACTACTTACATTGTCGTTAATTTCAAGTTGTGAGCAATTCCTCGCAAGAATTCCTCAAGAGATCTTTTGTCTAATAATCCACACATAGGTTCCTCAATCTATGCTGCAGATCAACATAAACCTTTTTAGTTTTCTTGACGGGGTATTGTTCTCTTTCGGACTAGGAAATGGTAGAATGAACGGTGGAATTTTCTTTCTGTAGGCTTTGTATGAGTTTTCATACCGTTGGGTGGTTGTATCCAACCAAGTGGAAAAACTTAAGATTCTACCCCTCACATAAGTTATTTGTGCGAGGATTGTTAGACAGAGTTCCCTCATGAGTATTCCAAACTTCCGGCGGAAATCTTGGTGGCACTCTCTTAATTCTTACGACATCAGAATTCTCAGAATTGAAATATTATTAGCAGTTCGAATTTGGAACATAATGAATAAATCGAAAATTTATGTTGAAATCTTCATTTACCAAGTAAGAAACAAAATAGTTTAAAACCCAAGAATTCAAAGTATACTTTCTGCCTTTTTGTCCTCCTGCCATTTCGTCCTCTACCATTTCGTCCGCCTGCCATTTTGTCCCCTACCATTTCGTCCGCCTGCCATTTCGTCCTCTGCTATTTGGTCCTCCTGCCATTAATTCCTGCCATTTTGTCCTCCTGCCATTCTGACCGTTCCCCGAAAATCCGTATCGATAAAGTATCTAAATTTAATCGATATATCAAAAATATCGTCATGTCTGTTAGAAAAAATGAATATCGATATTTCGATACTAGAAACTATCAATCGATCGATGGATATATCCACATATCCTACCGCCATATTGCCAGAAACCAGATAGATTTACTCTTTCCGCCAACAAAACACCAAGATATCCAAGAGAAATTTATATCTTATCTGTATTTTTTATTGGCTCAAAAGATCCAATATATTTCAGGCCTAATTTCTAAATCTGGAGGACTACACGTAGTGTAACCAAACCAAAATTATCACTTAACTCAGTATAATGTGCTTATTCCGTAAAAAAAAAAAAAAAAAAGAAAAGAAAGAAAGAAAAAGAAAAAAGAAAAAAAGAAAAAAAATTCGAAAACTCGATTTAGGGCCATTCAAAAATTTGGTGGTCCCTGATGCAAAAACTAATTATTAGCCAAGTTCGGAATCTTTTAATATATTTGGTTTTATCATTTCTAAAATTATTGTTACTACTGTATTTAAGAGGAAACTTTGTAATACTGTAAAAGGTGGTTCGGAAAAATCAAAATTCCATTGTACCACTTTTTTAACTCTATCCTAAAAGGACAGACTTTTACAATATTCTTTTGACGCTTGGTTACAGCGAAAAGCTTCTCGCTATCTATTACCGTTTTTTACTATATAGTGATGAATATTAAAACTGAAAGCGGTTGATTTCGGTCACTTCGTCTTTGAATAGAGGATTAAGAGATAGGATGGTATCTCTTCATAGAGCGTAATACCGGTTCCACCTTTAAAAAAAAGAAAAGAAAAACTCTTCTCAGTATCTCTTTATCGGTTTCTTGCTCTATGAAGCTAGGTAGAGTAATATTGAAACCGGAAGTTGTACTGGATTTCAATCACTTCCGGTTTTAGTATAGACTCAAGGATAGAAATGAAATATACTCTTGGGATGTTTATTCGATTGCAGGAAACACCTTTCCACTGATCATGACCGTTTTTGTTATATTGTGATCAATGTTAAAACCGGAAATGGTTGATTTCTGTCATTTACGCAATTATCAAAATCGATTCTAAGTTTTCACATAAAAACAAAACTAAAGTGATAAAGTGCACAAGAGCAGGACAGGAAGGGGCAAACGTATGGCTAGAGGGAGAGAAAATCGAAGATGTTAAGACGTTCCCCTATTTAGGAAGTCTAATATTCTCGGACGGAAGAAGTGAAAAAGACGTAAGTTTAAGAATAGCGCAGGTTAAACAAACATTCAATAGGAAAAGAGGACTACTAACATCAAGAAATGTGTCACTGGACGTTCGTAAACGATTTATTAAGACATTGGTATGAAGCGTGGTGCTTTAAGGATCAGAGACGTGGACATTGAGAAAATCTGAAATATCCAAACTGGAAGCATTTGAAATGTGGTATTGGTGCAGAATGCTGCGCGTATCACGGACCGAAAGGAAAAAGAATGAAGACGTACTAAAGGAAGTTAATTAAGGACGACAAATCATGAAGATAATAGGCAAAAGAAGGAACAGCATGCTTGGCCATGTTATTCGGTATTCTGATTGGATCACCGTGTTGATAGAGGGAAAGACAGAAGGAAAACCATGAAGGGGAAGACCAAGGATATAATATCTGGATGCAGTTACGAAGGAGAGACTTTATCAAAGTATGAAAAGCTCTCCCAAGGGAGAGAAAATTTTTGAAATTTTCATGTTGCCTACCAACCTATGATTGAGGTGAGAAAGAAGACATTCTGGCAAAAAACCATCAAGTACTTCTTAAAATGTTATGTCTGCTGAATGGATGGACTCAACCAAACATTTTAATTTACACTTATGGTCAGTAAAACCTTCCAGCAACAAAGAAATCATCCTACCTGTTAATATCATCTTAAATAGTTATGGTTGAGAGAGAGAGAAAAAATAAAATCTCCAGAAGTCATGCACTTGTTATGTCTTTGGTGTGGAAAGGACATTAGATTGAAGCATCCAATGCTTCTTCAGCCGCTGTTGTATTTGGATTTTTTTTTCTTTGTGATGATGAGCGTTACGTGACTATAGACTTCTTACACTTTTCTCCATGGATGTTTTCATCTGGAGCCTGTGTTTTATTTTGGTCTTAAACAAAGATTAAGAGACAAAAAAAAATATCAGAGTTCGTGTTGAGTAGCGTACATCCGAAGGGAAAGGAAGAAAGAAGCTGTGTATTCCCTCATTCAGAGATGTTCTTCTTGTGGCATCCATGCCAAGGCCTCAACCACACCTGTTCTTCCACCCTGAGGCCAAGTTGATTATAAACCCGCCATGTTAGTTGGGTGACCCGAGCACCTGGGCATGACCTCTGGCAGTCAACAGAGAAAAAGGCTGTGCCCCGGGCCACTCCCTGACACGCCCAGGCGCCGGACTGCTCTCGTTTTTTTTAATACTTTTTTTTTTTTTTAATGTTGAATACCTATGTAGTACAACCTAGAGTTGCCATGAACTTTGGAATTTCCTATCGGTAACCAATACAATCGATAATTCGTGGTCAATAACCAAGCTGTTTCCTATGCTGATAGCATGATCTAAGATCTTGTTTGTGGTTGTTCTTAATTTTTATTTACTTTTTATTTTCTTAAAAAAAAAAAGAAGAAGCTACCTCATTGTAATTGTGCTTGCGTGAAATGTATTCTGAACAAGTCAATAAAACAACAGCATCATGACCAGGACTTCTATCATCTTTGGCAGGTCAGTTGCGGCGAAATGCAGAAATTTCCAGTGAATTCCTGCGGTAACCTTTCTATCATCTACGTTCTAATTATGGTGTTGTCTAAATTTATTCATATCTTTATTTTCCTTTTCTTCAGTCTCCTCACTACAAGATAATGACTCTGGATTGAAACTTTTGTGTCCCCTACTGGAAAACTAACCCAGTTAGTAGTTTAAAACAATAATTATTTTCTTTGGAGTGGAATATTCTAGGGTTGCGCATGAGATGACAGGAAACAAAATTTATGGGATTCGAGACGGGACAGAGCTCTTCCAATAAAATCAGGCACATTTTCTCAATACGAGACATCATTTTAACCACGCATTATCTAAGTGTACTGCCAGACATAATAGTAGTCTAATTAAGTTCAGTGAATCTTCATAAATTGCGTTATATAATCACATTTTTAAATTTATTCGCTTCTTGTTCAGATCTCGCTGCTAGTATTTTTTTTTTTTTTTTTTTTTTTTTTTTAAGGAGAGAGCTTTGTCATGGAGCACTAAATGACATCTTAACTCAATTAAATTATTTGACTGATTTTCACATTAAATCATGATTCTGCTATCTGATCACTCATAAATGTATTAAGATTTAACAGGGAAATTGTTGATGTAGCATGAAAATTTGATCTTACACTTCATCTGTACTCTTTCTCTTATAAAAACGATCTAGTTCTATCACTTTTCTTCTGAGAATATAGGTAAAAGTATTTTACAATTAGTTAGCCTCTTTTCGGATGCAGAATAATACCCATTCAATACTACATAGACGTAGTGGTTTGTGGTGTTTGACCCCTTCCCAACAAAAATTTCTGGGTTCGCACGTGAACTAGGGTAAGGCTCCAAATTATACAAGACTCAGTATTAAAACCGGAAGTAGTAGATCTGTCCACTTCCGGTTGCAATAGTGGGATAAGACCGAATATGGAATCTGTGGAGAATAGGCGTAATGAAGCCGAGACTGAACCTTCCTTAAAGCCGGAAATACGTACCAAAGAATCAGTTTTTAGGTCTCTGTTACAGTTTGTTGTTCAATGGGAATATGTATTAAAACCGGAAGTTGCAGTCAAGGGCGCCCATGTTGTGGGTTCCAGAGGGGGACAAGTATAAGCTACATTTCAAATATAGTTTCAAATTTTGCGGTAACTATTCTAAAAATTCTATTCGGTTTCCCATCTTCCGAAGTACAATTTCCTCTAGAGGGGGCGATCGGTCCATCCTTGCCCCCCTGATGGGCGCCCTTGGTTGCAGTGGATTTCCAGTTTTAGTAGAAATTAACAGTAGAGAAAGAGTCTATTTTTAAAACGTTCAATTGTTGTATTTTATCAATTTTACTACATTTTCTCTCTATTGTGATTAACACTGACACCGGAAACAGTTGATTTCTGCCACTTCCGGTTAGAATACAGGGATAAAGACGGAGATGGAGCATATTCTTGGGTCACTGAATCCATACCGAAAATCCGTTTCTATATCTGTTACCATTTCTGCTCAAACAGCGTTTGAGAGACAGATGGACGGACATAGTCATTCCATAGGATTTCTCATACTCATGTATGGTGTGTGTAATATTCGGTAGAGTGACGGTACACGTTTTTTTTTTTCCTCAGATGTTGTTATAAAAGATGCTTATACTGTTTGTACACAAGATTACACATAAGCAATTTTCTGTTTGTCTCCAATATTTCTTTACAATTGGATCTCCTGCCCGTTGCAGCTCGGAAGTTTGAGAATTAGTGGTTGAGAATGACACTTCCCATTGCAGCTGGTTCTAAAGGAACCTCTTGCCCGTTGCAGCTCAGAGGTAGGGTTGGTATCTCTTGCTCCTTGCAGCTCGGAGATACGTGAGGGTATCTCTTGCCCGTTGGAACTCAGAGATATGGTTAGAAGAGTTTTTCTTGCCCGTTGCCGCTTGGAGGGATAGATAAAAGATGAGCAGTTAACAATGGATATCTTCTGCCTCGGGGTGTTCATTTACAAGGGTCGTTCAAGGTTGACCGGGATTTTCGTATGTAAATAATCGATGAATAGCCCGATCATGATGAAACTTGCGAGTGACGTAATGTATTCCTTCTCGAGTAACTAGCGGTCGGCATGACGTATTTGGCACATGCGCAGCAGTTGCAGCGAACATGGCGGCAAGCACTGTGGCTATGGCTATGGAGCAGCGGTGTATAATTATAATTCTTGTGAAGGAGAAAATTGAACCAGGTGACATTTTAAGAAAATTGCAAGCACAGTATGGTGATCAAACGATGTCACGGACAAGAGTGTACGAATGGTGTAAACAGTTTTGCGAAGGACGGAAGCTGGTGACAAATGAAGCGCATGGACACATTCGCTCGACTGCAGTCACACTACTGAATATCGCAAATTATTAATGCCCAGTTTTACTCCACATTGTTGAGTGGTGCTGTACGAAAGTCCACTCGCAAGGAAAGACCTGGGATGTTTTCTCGAACTGTCATTCTTCTCAATGACAATGCCCACCCTCACACGACCAATGTGACAACAACTCTGGCCGAAATGCGCTGGTAAGTTCTGCCCCATCCCCCTACAATCCAAATTTAGCCCCCAGTGATTATGATTTGTTTGCACCCCTTAAAGACAATCTGGGAAGGAAGAAATTCACGACAGATGAAGCACTGCGGAACGATATCCTCCAGTGGCTACGAGAACAAAAGTTCTTTCTACACCAAAAAAAAAAAAAAATCAGGGACCTGCCACAACGATGCCAACGGTACCTCGACGCGCACGAAGAATACTTTGAAAAGCTGATATAGTTTGATTCTTCTTGTGTTATCTGTTTCCTCTAGGGATGGTATCGAGACGAGACGAGACAGTCTCGGTACAGTCTCGGTCTCGTCTTGGTTTAAAAATAGCTGACTCGGTGTCGGTCTCGTCTCGAGTCAAAAATCGCCGTCTCGGTCTCGGTCTCGTCTCGGTCAACAAATGCTTGTCTCGATCTCGGTCTCGGTCTCGAGGGCCAAATCTCGGTCTCGTCTTGGTCTCGTCTCGAAAGTCTCGAAATAAAAAGGTGAAATTAAAATTTTAGAAGTATTATTATTGTAAAGTCTGTCGTTTCTGCTTCTTATTTTTGGCCTTATTCTTGACTTAGAATTATAGTATGGTGTACTTCTTCAGAGCTAATTTGCTACCGCTGATGCCTTCCATGGGTGTGTTCCAGTTTCAATCATCAGTGGGTATATCATATCTGGGATAAAATTCTAATAGTAACCCATATTTCACTTTCAACAAAAGACTTTCTCATATGGTCTCAGTACTGCCTATACAATTAAACTCTATTAAATTAAGTTCAGTACTATACAGTAGTTTATTTCCTTCCTTAGAATAAGAATTGTTCAATACATTCTAACAGATAACGCCACACATAGCAGCATGAATGTATTTAATCTTACCAAAATTGAAATTTTACAATTTCTCATTTTTATCCAATACATTCTGTTTTGACTGTCATTTTAAAAAACATAATAGTGTATAACAACAACAAATATTATCTGAACAAATAGGATAAATTATTACTACAATATATTTTGTTTAAAATTGATCAAATGCTTTATTACCGTTTCACATCTACGTGTTTAATTGACACCTTATAACACGAAATTCCTGAACTTTGTGGTGGGAGCTACGGCACTCATCTTTGCTAGGTGTGGCCTCAGGTTGCATCACGAAACAAGTTAGATTCAAAGTCAGATGTTTCGCATAGTTCGCGTCTAAATTTAAGTACATTCTGTTTCTTATACAAGTTCCTAAAGTTGTAATGCATTACATACGCATACGTATATCCACGGCCGTAACATAGATTACGCTTATTCCTGAGCTATTAACGGTGCATGTGATCTTTATTCGAGAAAACCAATCGTACGTTCATTGCGTTAAAATTTGATATTGATTACTTGCGAAACATGAACATACATATTATATAAGTATACCTATATAGGTAATTCGAGCTAGCTGTATCTATTTTCTCTCTCTCGCCAAAACAAGTGATTCTTAACTTTCTAGTTTTCTTTTGTATTCATTTTCGTAGTTTTGCAGCAACATGAAGTATTAAATAGTCAAAAATATATATATTTTTTCGCTGTATGACTTTCGTTAAATTTTGGATCCAATTTTACCCTACCTTACCTAGTACTTCTTTAAATAGACTATGTTCTTTCTAGTGGTGTAATAATGTAAGTCTAAAGCCATTTTACTACTTTGTAACTACTTAGTATAGTTTGAAAAACAGTATTATAGATCTTAGTTAAGGAACCGGTTTTTCGCTTCTCCTGTAAAATTACGAAATTATGACTTGGTTTAGTTTACCTCTGAGGTCTCGATATAAAATCATCACCATCATCATAATCAAGCATTATCAATCCACTGCTGGGCGAAGTCTTCCCAAGTTTTCTCTACAACTATCTATCTTGGGTATTTCTTTTCCAGGTTACTCCCCAGTGGTTCCTGATTTTGTCACAATTTCTTGTATGCGGACATTTCCTAGGCTGGTTTTGTCACCTGGTATCCAATCTAAAATTGTTTTCGTCTATCGATCATAATTTCGTCTTGCAATATGTGCATCACATTTTCCGGTTTATTTTAAACATTATTTCATTAGTGCCAGTCATTAGTTGCCAAATAATTCATTTCTATATATTTGGGCAACAAATAGTTCATATCCTCTACTTTTGGAGCACAGACACGCTACTTTTTGATCTTCGGATCTGGCAACACTGACTCAATTATTTAAATCAACACAATGTAAGAACCCCCATTTGCTGTAATGGCTAGTACGCTTGACTTTGGTTCGCATGGTCCCGGGTTCGATTCCCGGTGGCGGTAATGTTCAACGGCCGAAGTTTTTCGGATTCCACTATGATCAGTAATTCCACGTCTCCTTTAGCCGCCCTAGCATAATCGTGAGACGTTAAACTAAAACAAACCAAACCAAAAATCAACACAATGTGTATTACTAACTGTAAGTCTTTGAATAATTGCATATAGCTATATGGTATGGATCGAGTTTGAGGTGATCGGTGGTAAAACTATAACAAATGAAACGCAGTTAGGGTGTAATTAAAATTTTAATAAAGCAGTATTTTAATCTAAAAAAAAATACACCAGGCCTAAGGCTTAGGGAGAACAACTAGTGCTACTGAAAAGTTGTCAGTTACGTTTAATTTCAGTTACAATTTGCTTTTACATGTATTGCTGAAACGAACACTTTGACATTAACATTATAAGTAGCCCAAAGACTATGAAAAACATAGTGTTTTGAAAACATTCTTGCACCATAATGTTGCACCGGCCCGCATGCACTGGTAGCTGAATTTGAAAGTCATCGCTAATGGAAGTGACACCATTGATCTCAGCGACCGCAAAAACTATACATTTGACACTAATACCGGCCATTTTGGATTACTTTTACATGTTTCGGTATCCCTCCTGTGAACTCCAGCCCGCAGCTGAATGGGGTGAATTTGGAGGTTAATGCGATCGGAGTTTCACTATTGATCTCAGAAAACGCGAAAACTATTTGACACTAATATCGGTCATTTTGTATTATTTTTACGTCTCGGTACTCCCCTCCCCCGCAAGTGGACCACGGCCCGCATGCACTGGTAGCTGACTTTGAAAGTCATCGCTAATGGAAGTATCATCACTGATCTCAGCGACTGCGAAAACTATGTATCGACACTAATATCGGTCATTTCCTACTACTTTTACATGTCCCGGTAAACGCCCCTCCTGATTCAAAATTTTAAAAAACGCTCTTCTTGGTCTCAGGCCTGGGACATGATACTTGTCACCCAAATTTCGTAACTCTTGGACTCTCGTCTGTTCCCCAGGCCGCACACAGGCAATCAGAAAGACAGGCACGCAGACACACAGACAAACAAACTCTTCCTTTTACTTATATTAGATATGATATACAGGCGAGGATCCAAGGGGAGTGTTAAAGGGGTTATACCTCCCCTTGACGCTCAGCTATACACTGTATAAAATGGGCTTCAATCCTACTTCTTTCTTTACACGGGATAAAATGTCAAACTATGGTCTAGTCTCTCCCTCGATCATATCCTGGATCCGCTGGTATATATATATATATATATATATATATATATATATATATATATATATATATATATATATATATATATATATATATATATATATATATATATATATATATATATATATGTTGAGAGAGGGAGAGAGAGAGACAGAGATGACTATACACATCAGCAGTGGATTTTGTTTCGGGAGAGGCTTGAGAACGAGTAAGAAATATTTGTGTTGCACGTGCAATGCGAAAAAATTATCACAAATCTATTTCGGGAGGGGCTTCAGTCCGATACCATCCCCTAAATACGCCAAAGAATATTAGTCAACTGTTCCCATATTACCTAATACAGCAACGAAAGAAATTTTGAGTAAAGGTCAATCTTAATAATTGTCTATATCAATATTCGAGACGAGACCGAGACTTTCGAGACTGACCTAAGTCTCGTCTCGGTCTCGTCTCGATTTATAGAGCTCCGTCTCGGTCTCGGCCTCGTCTCGGTAGATAAAAGGCCGTCTCGGTCTCGGTCTCGTCCCGGTATATAAAAGGCCGTCGGTCTCGGTCTCATCTCGATAATTCGAGACGATACCGAGACGAGACCGAGACTAGTCTCGGTCTCGGTACCATCCCTAGTTCCTCAGAAGAAATAAAAGTTCCGGTCAACCTTGAACGACCCTTGTATATAGCCAGTCTTTGGAGGCGCAGCATGTGGAGCAGGAGCGTCATTTCAGATTATGCTTGGGGGGGCAAAACCCCTCAATATAAGTAAAATTTGGCGTTTTTCACTCATTTACTACTACTCTATTGATAAAATCTATATAAATCTCAAACTCAGGGGGGAAATGCCCCTCCCTGCCCCCCTAAATGACGCCCCTGATGTGGAGAAGTCGAAGGGGTCTTTTTCGTATATGTTCGTGTTTCATCGGCCGTAATGGGATGCGTCGTCTACTTGCTGGTGCTTATGCCGAAGTAAATGTTTTTGTTTATCAATATGGGATGCTTCCAATATGAGGGGATATTACAATAGGATAGCTTAGAAGTCTAAAACGAAGAAATTCAAACTCTTATCAAGTGACCATCTCTCTTGACGACCGGTTTCCAAAGGAACACGCGTAACATGGAACAAGCGTGCAAAAAATATCATTGTATTTATTATTATCATCTTTAATTTCTTATCGATTTACTCTTTGATCACTCAGGATAAACTTTCCTTTTTCAGCTGGTTACGAGGTATATATTGTATATAAGATTAGAAAAATACCTATCATTGCACTACTTCAGACTCATCTTATGCATTCGAGAGGAATCAGATACGTGGAATCATGATATCATGTGAAAAACAGTTAAATAATTTAAATTAGATAACACTTTCATTTACTACTCCGTAACTCTCTCTCATATATACTAAGATATTGGCAACAAAAACACGACAATCTTAACAAGACCCGAATAATTTTCAAAGTGTGATTATAATAGTTTCTAGGCGCGGGAGACCGCATTAAATTTCAGTGAGAGCTCATGTATTTCGCACCCTACGTTAAGCTGTAAATAAGATATCTCATGTATTCTTGGTGCTGAACGGTGGTGATAAACTCCCAATCAACATCAATCAATACAACTTATAAAGATTCATTCACACGTTTGTGCATTTTGTAATACACTTGATAATATGTTTCAACGGCAATAGACAGGAAGAGGAGCCAATTTCTGAAATGGATTTAAAACTAACTAACTCTATGGGCTATGGAACCCGGAGGTTCAATGCCGCGTTCACAAAAGCTCTCCACTGACTTCTATCCTTAGCTAACTGCATCCAGTTTCTACTTTGTATTCCAATCTCTGCGAGATCCATCTTAATATTGTCCTCTCATCTGTGCCTAGGTCTTTCTAATGGTCGCTTTCCGATTCGTCTTCCAGTTTAAACTTTGAAAGCGTTTCTACTTTCTTCCATTCTAGCTACATGACCCGCCCACCTAAGCCTCCTAGACTTGACGACCCTAACAATGTTGGGCATACCATATAAATTATGTAGTTCCTCGTTATGAAGTTTTCGCCATTCCCCATTCCTGTTCCTCTTGGGTCCGAATATTCGTCTCAGGATCTTGTTCTCAAATACTTTCAGTCTATGTTCTTCCCTCAGAGTAAGTGACCATGTTTCGCAACCATACAGAACAACAGGCATGATTATCGTTTTGTATATTTTAAGCTTCAAATTCCTCGACAGAATTCGCGACGACATGCGACAGAATTCGCGACGAAATGGATTTATGATACTCAAAATAGGCTTTATGCCTCCTCTACCTCGCTACCAGAACCTGGAATGGTAGAGATCTATTATGACTTTCGGTTTCAGCATTGATCTCTATAGAGCAAGAAATGATGAGCGATAGTGAGGTCAACGGTAATAGACAGCAAAAACCGTTTTCTGAAATGGACTTAAAATACCCAAAATAGGCTGTATGCCTGTTTTTTCTCGCTATACCCAAAATAGGCTGTATGCCTGTTTTTATCTCGCTATACTCAAAATAGACTGTATGCCTGTTTTTATCTCGCTATACCCAAAATAGGCTGTATGCCTGTTGTTATCTCGGTATCAAAACTGCCATTTGTGATAGGCTCTATGCCCTAACCTAGCCCAGTGACTTTCATCTTTTCCCTGTTCTAAACCAAAAAAAAAGACTGACCACTGCTATATGGCATGTGATTATGACCAAACCGCTACCTCACGGTGGCTACGAGACCTTTACTCGGATTTCTATGCAGATGTAATAGAAAATTTCATTGCCGTTGTGATAAGCGGTTGAAGAAAAACTGTGATTACATCACGAACTAGTGTTGAATGCCCTCTACCACCAGGTGTGTTGATTTTCACCTGTCTCATATTTAAGTCATAATACGCTTTGTACCTTTTCTCTCAATCAGTCCTCGTACATAGTATTCTTATATTCGTGCACTACTTTATCAATTTATCGTGCTCGTGGGTTTTCTCGGGGTTCTCCCGTTTCCTCCCACTTTCTTCATTCCACCATTTCACTCATTTCTCATTATGACCGTCTCCTTTAGCCTAGCCGTGGGATGTAAAACTTAAAGATTTCACGTCATTTTTATCACTTTATTTATTTATAAATAACCAATAATAAATAGTTATTGTAATTTATTTACTACATTGATTATTACAAATTCATACAAATTAACATTCATTTATTAACTCAATTCGGCCGATCAACAACTAGTAGAATTCAATTTATTATCCAATAAATTATAATAATATCTATTCGTTATCCTTTACTAATCCTGTAATTATTTCTTTTTCTCTTTTCAGGTAAGTAATTGTCAACATCTAGGATTCATTGTTGAATTATATATTAGTCTGTAGCACGTGAGTACCTGCTTAAAATTCGAATGAATCTATTCTACAGGATGTTTCAAAATGAATATCGGGGTTCTAAAGCTTTGTAGTATTTATTACATTTAACGTATAATTATAAAGAATTTGTTTATTTATTTATTTAACAATCACCAGATACAGCTCAGAGGCCATTTTTACACTGGATATTCAACAACAACAATAACAATGGAAAGGATTTGGGAAGGTATGGGCCAGGGCCTTTTTAATAGGTACCATCCCGGCATTTGCCTGGTAGGACTGAGGGAAACTCTGGAAAACCTCAGTCAGGATGGTCGGCAGCGGGATTCGACCCCACGACCTCCCGAATGCGAAGCCAACGCTCTACCATTTGAGCTACTTC
The DNA here is from genome assembly GCF_964235325.1 of Thermobia domestica. Taxonomy (NCBI): domain Eukaryota; kingdom Metazoa; phylum Arthropoda; class Insecta; order Zygentoma; family Lepismatidae; genus Thermobia; species Thermobia domestica. The sequence goes on from NW_027656497.1 coordinate 16,449, forward strand.
ACTCGGTGCATAAATGAATACATCAAATGAAAGAGCAACTCAAACAGTTTTTGCCAGAAATGTTCAATGTCAGCACCATTCGTCACACGGAACACGAGTCGATAGGCGAGAAAGGCCCATAAACTTTCCGTCGGGATACGGTACAAAACACATTCAATTTACAGGAGTCTCGTTGCAGCTGTGGATGTCGTGGGGATTTGCTGACCCCCAGATGTGAACATTATGAGTGTTCACATCGCCACTCAGATGAAATATCGAGTCAGATCTTCTTCGTCTTCCAGAAAATCTTCATCATCATGCAGAAACATTTGATTTGCAAAATTGGCACGTAAACCGTAGGCTATAGGCTAAAGAGCTTGTAGCAACTGCAAACGATAAGGATGTAGTTGTAAGCGTCCCTTTAAAATTCTTCACACCACGTACGGTTGCATTGTTAACTACAGATTCAGTCTTCGCAAAATGTAAAACACAGAAAGCTTTCTGCTCACTAGTCGCCACGCATGCGCTCACTAGTCGCTACTAGCGCATTCTAACGGCAGGCATAAGAAACACTACATGCGCATGCGTGCGTACAAAACTGTCTGAGTTGCTCTTTCAGTTGACGTTGTAAGTTAGTTATAATAAGTACTAAAAAACCTTTAAAAAACACAGATATTCATTTTGAAATACCCTGTACTATGAAATAGTGAAAAAAAAATGTAATAGCAAAGTAACTTAATATTTTTATTCTGATGTTTTGAGTTATAGTCCTTAAATTAAAATAACTTGTTTACCAAAATTTTGTATTTCCATAGATACTATCTAATTTGATTGATATCATTTAGTATTCGAATTACATTACACAAGTCTAAAACTACATATAAATTTTCGTGAATTTTCTAGAAGTTAATATACTTGTTTCCTACCTAGCTAGCATTCAATATGGAAAATATTTATCTAATTTGTTTAGATTAATTTCTTTATAATTTTGGACACTAGACTAATGCATATTTTCATTCTTAAGTCGTACGATTGCAAGTATCTTTATGTTTTGATTTTCAAAATTGGGGAGGTTATGATTTAATTTAATCTCGATGGAGCTTTTGTTCAACACGACCAGCAAACTCAGTTGGTAAAATCAAAAGAAGGGACACAAGTTTGTGTTCTTCATAACCTTGGTATTGTATCATTATCAATTGCTAAAGACTGGTATGTAACACCAGATGTGGTCAAAAAGTATGGTGCATCCTAAACTAGTTATCCCAGTATCCTAAACCTTTGGTACAGTGTCGAGTTTGACCTAGGGATGACCAGAACCGGTTCCTGGTGGAACCGGTTCTTCGGATCCAGGTCTGGAACCGGTTCCCAAGATCCGGTTCTGGAACCGGGTTTTCTTATCCAGGTCTAGAACAGGCTCCTAAGATCCGGTTCTGGAACCGGGTTTTCGGATCCAGGTCCGGAACCGGTTCTGAAAACCGGATCTCCGAGAACCGGTTCCACCGGAACCGGAACTTTGTGGCTATCCCTATAGTTTGAACGAGTTTTGACATGTTAGTTCACTTCTAAAGACAAAAGAGTGTCTTTCACGCGACAACGATAAGTTTTGTTTTAAGCTGCAAAGAAGTGCGAAAGAAGCTCACGAAATGTCAAAATCTGTGTATGATGATGAAGCGGTCTCATTGAAGACTGTTTACAAGTAATATGAGCGATTCAAAAGCGGCAAGGGGTCGGATGAAAACGAGCAAAGATCGAGATGTCCTTCGACGTCAAAAACAGATCAAACGTGCAAAAAAAAAAAAAAAAAAAAAAAAAAAAAAGCACAAATTTGTTCAAACAGTTGAATGACTATTCAAGAGCTTTCTGAAGAACTAAATATCTCCTATAGGTCCGTAAAAACCATTTTAACCGCCAATTAAATGGACAGATGGGTATGAGTTCCTTCTTCACCTTGAAAACGCGCCGTGCCACACCTTGCTTTTGATTCGCGAGTTTTTGGCCGAAAAAAATATTCTTGTCTGTTCACATTGGCTGTGCTCTCCAGATATAGCACCATACGACTTCCGGCTCTTCCCAAGAATTAAAACCGTGCTTAAAGAAAATTGTTTCCACACCATTCCTGACATTAAGAGGGCCACGATAGGACATCTGAACGCCCTTCCAAAACAAGCCTTCCAGAAATGCTTCTAGTCATGGATTCAATGTTCAGATAAATGCATTGCTAGCCAAAGACAGTATTTTGAAGGAGATTAAATCAAATTCCATATAAGCTTATTACTTAGTTTCTAATAAAATTATTTTGATCACACCCCGCATATATATATATATATATATATATATATATATATATATATATATATATATATATATATATATATATATATATATATATATACTATTTGTTTTAACAAAAGAGACACTGACCAAAGCTTAAAATTTTACTTTATTTTAAATTATAATTTGTAACTGTTTCGGATATCTAGCATATCCTTCTTCAGACACGATCGAAATTAATGAAAATACAGACATATATATAAATGTTGTTATAACAGAGTTTAAATTCTTTAACCGTCTCTTTTGTTAAAACAATTAATCCAAAGCCATGAATAGTCATACTATTTGTGTTGCATGCCATGAGGACGTAGAAAACATTTCAGCAACTATTGTTATTATTATGTTTGCTTTCTTTTCCTATCATTTGCTTGTTTTCTTAAGAACTATGCCTTAATCATAGAAAATACACTTTTGTCTGATCATTGATATTGAAATCGATAAATTCAGCGTAAAGCTGTTTACTGTCAATTGTACGAAAAAAATTATTTCTTACTTATACTCAATCCGTAAAAGCACGTTTAAGTAATAATAAAATTAAACAAAAAATGAAAATACGAGTTAAATTAAATGTTTAACATCCTATGAGTATGCCCGTTAGGCTAAGGGAGACAGGTAATTAAGGCAAGTGAATGATGATAGAAGAATATGATAGAATGATAATGTGGAAGACAAAGGAAATACACCGAGAAAACCCTAGGACACGATTTTGTTCACCACAAACTTACTTGCGTCGGGATCGAACCAGGGTGCCCACGCACAAGAAGTAAGCGTTCTTCCACTAAGCCGGAGCTCATGTGGCTTGGATCCCACAATAGCCTATAGTTCCACGTCCCATATAGCCTCGTTGCTGAACGCAACGCTAAATTACAAATCAACCAACCAAAACCACTTTACACGAGTTTCAATTAATATGTTTGTAAAGAACACGACTGTGTTCTTCCTAATTCCTGGGATGTCCCATGGGTCGCAAATTTGTCCTGTGATATTCAGGGTCGGAAAAGAAAGTTTAAAGAAAGTTGAAATAACCACGGGGCCGGGATTTCTTTTGGGCTTCAATGTAGAGGTCTGCACGGGCCGGAATTATCAGTCCTGGCCTTGCCCCTGCCCGGCCCGGCCCGTGAATTTATAATGCGAAGCCCGACCCGAGTCTGAAATATGTTTTAGCATTTAGACCCGAGCTCGTGTGATAATCAAAATGAGCCTGAATTACAGAAACTTCATAATTTACACAAAATTGTATTTTTATTTACAGCAATTAGAAGTTTACTTTTGCAGCTGTGCTTTAAAAGTTCTCCAGAAAGAACAGTCCAAACGTGCAATAAATGTCGTTGTACAGTACCTTTACAAAGTTAGGCCCGAAAAGACTCGACAAATATGGTTGTATATTTAAAAATTCCGGTCCCAGCTCGGCTCGGGTCTGAAGTCATATATACTTTGTAGCCCCGTGCCAGTGCAGACCTCTACTTCAGTGGAATGACCCGGTCAGCGAAAAAATATTTAAATGCTAAGTCGTTTTGTGATACCCCAAAGCGCCCAGAAATGCCTCATATAAATCCCTTAGGAAGTCCTGTTTCCCGAACATAATCACGCAGAAGGACATCCCAATATCCAAGGGAAGACGTCCATTGGATATCCAAGAAAAGTTTCGGTTCTATGTAGGTAACAACGCCATCTTCAAACCTGGCTTTTTTTTCTTCTTCTGTGAAGCAAAGTTTGTGAGTTGTTTTGTATTTCTTGGAAGAAAGTGAACAGTTATCTCATGGATAACATCTTGCAAGGCTGAAATTGATAACTTACACAAATACTTGATTAGATAAATTGTTTTGTCCACGACACGGTTTGGCTGTTTGTTATCAGCATAAGGGAAAACATTACATAAATAAAATAATACCTTTTCTCACGTATCCAATAACTTGAGTGTCGTTACGAACGAGTTATTGGGTATTTGTTTTCACGTAACACATCAGATTAATCATATCAGCCTCAATAGCAATGACTGGGGTAAGTAGAAATTTATTAGACCTATGCAAAAATAACGAATAATTCAGAGTAAGGCGTGTATGACTTCAAGTGTAGCTTATGTTGTTGATTTTCGTTTCAGCACAACTTCTTCAGATGTTAGCTTGTAAGGAGTTTGGATTGCGAAAGTTCCTTTGTACAGGGTGTCCCAATAAGACCTCCAACATTTTAAAGATTAGTCCCTAGTAGCAAGAAAGCTTTCGGCTAGTTGGCGGTTGATTGGCCTTTGGTTTTCTACGCTTGCACTTGAAACGCATGCTTTCATACAATCTGCCTTTTGTTGTACTTGCAAGGGATGCTCTAAACCAGTGCTATTCAACCGGGGGTACCCGTATCCCTGAGGGTATGCGAAGATGTTTCTGCTGGTATGTAATGCTGCTTCTGGGGGTCTGTTGGAAATGTCTGTCCACAATCCACTGCAAATGAAATTCGATAACTTGTCAATTTGTGACTTTTGGATTTATGCTCGAAAAGAGTACAATAAAATTTGTAACAGTGCTATTTCACAACTTCTTCCATATCCATCAACATATTTGTATGAACAGGATTTCTCTGCATTAACAACAATAAAAACGAAACACAGAAATTGCTTGAATCCAGAATCAGCTCTAATTCTCGCATTCTCGAAGATTCGAGTAAGAATCGAGGAGTTAGCGTCCCAGAAATAAGCTCAGTTATCTCATTAACAGGTTAGGTGTAAAATTTCCTTTAGTTCTTGAATTTTTAACATTGTCCTCAGTGTGCGAATTATCAGGGAGGATGAGGGGAAAATCCTCTTAGCAGAACTGGATGTCTCTCATATGTTTTGAAATTTCCCATAAAATTTTTCGGATGTGCACTTTAAACCCCTGCAAATAGCATTTTGATTGACACACTGATTGTCCTTTCGTTGGGTCTCTATTTGTCCCTCCTTTTAATCAACAGAACATGTGTACCGGTATTAAGTTTAATAAGTTAATTTCGATTTAATTTCTTTTAAATACCTTCATTGGTACACAACTGAATAGAGAACTATGTCTAGGTAGGGCGAGAAAAAAAGGTTGAATAGTACTGCTGTAGACCCTTCGCAGAGCCTCATAGCATCAGTGGCCGTTCATTAGCTATTGACTTGTCGTCAGCGTAAAACGCTTGCGTCAAGCTTGAATTGAACATTGGATACAAGGTTGCCTTCATGTAACTTGGTTACTGGAATCCAGCTTGTAATATACTTGCACGTTTTCCAATCAAGCTTTATGCAAGGTTGGCCGACTTGCAATTCAAGCTTACAGTAAACGGTTTGCAAATTGTTTCTGCCACTAGGGTTAAAACAAAAAAAAAGTATTGCAAATAGAAAACTGTTTGTTCAAAACTATAAAATAATACTGAAAACAGTTTAATTATAATTACTGAAAGTCTTCTTGTAAAATTCTTCTTATGGTCCCCCTAGGAAACACAGCAGCTTCTTTGCAGAACATTCTGAGGACTGCAAAACAGACTGCAAAACAGCCTAAATATTCTCAGGTGTACGAGTACATTTAGGTCGATTAGCTGACAGTCGCGAATCTAGCCCAGGGTGTTGCCAGGTTTTTGAGTCGAAAAATAATTAAAGCTATTATTTATATATTTTCGCAAGTCTATAGTAAACTCACGATATATCTATCTTAGTCTGGGTTGTGGCTACCTCTCCCCCCGCCAGTTTTTACCTTCTAGATCCGCGACTGCTGGCAGATGACATTTTGTTTTCAACGCGGAACCTGTTGTTCGGAAATTCTTGACCCACAGCAAGATAGCCTTCCGATCAATAATGTTTTCATCAATGAAATAGCAAACTTTACGCGTAAAGCTCCAACCAAACCATAATGACGATTCAAAATGGCATGTGAGTGGTGAACGGAGGCGACAACCGTCAGTTCTCTCAGCCTTCCACTGACGGCACTACAGCCGACTAAAATGTGGGAAGTTTTATTAGATATTATTGCTAATAATTGTATTGTTCATTGTTGTGTCATTTCAACACATAAAAGAAGAAAGTAATTCAAATCAGCTCAAAGTAACTACAAACTGTTTTCAATACCATCAGTGGCGTATTTAGGATTTTGTTTCGGAGGGGGCTATGCACAACACGTGAATAGGCACTTTTGGGTGCCGACAAATTTGATTGAAGTTTTACATATAAGAAATTTATTTCGAGGGGGGCTTGAGCCCGGTAGCCACCCCTAAATACGCCACTGAATATCATTGTTTATTTTTGAATAAACAAGTTTATATCTGCAATACTGTATGGCTTATTAGCCTTTAAAACGTAGAAAATTGTATTGCACCAGCTGTCTTTCCGTATGTCCTGGAGACAAAATAAATAAATAAATAAATAAATAAAATAAATCAAGAACCACTGGATGGATCATCACCAATTTTGAAAATGATGTAAAGGGTCAAACGTTATAAATGAAGTTCGGTGATGCAGGTGATCCCTGAGTCGAAACTGATGGAAATCAACAATTTCCGGTTTAAACGTTGATCACTATAGAGCAAAAAACAGTAATAGATAGCGAGGAGCGATTTTCTGTAGTATGCAATTAAGGATCCCAAGAATATACAGGGTGTTCACATGAAACCTCCCTAATTACCAATATTAATTGAATGGAAACTATTGGTGCCAGAGGATAACGGTTTGCAGCATCTTAAGGAGCAACTCAAACAGTGTTTTGTTGTTGATTGTTAATTGTTATTATTTCTTGCAGGTGTTCAATAACAAAGCTTATATGAATTTTTGTTATTTGTTACAAGTGTTCATAAACAAAGATGACAACAGTGCATGTGGTGTGGTTGGCTCAGACTAAATCACCAATTACCGTGCAAAAGAACATCAGTTGAAAGTGCCAACGGGACCCACCAGACGTCAAGACCATTAAAACAAGGTTTGAGAAGTTTTAAGTCACGGAGAGTGTCAACCGACAGCCTGGCTCGGGCAAAGCACAAACGTCTGAGGAAACTGCGGATGAGGTCAGGGAGGCCTTCACTAGAAGTCCAAGAAAGTCACTCGCAGAGCGTCACGCGAGCTGAACATCCCACGTTCAACGGTCCATAATGTGTTCCATAAAAGACTGCGTTCTTATGTATATAAGATACAAATCGTTCAGGTGCTACAGACCGATGACCCACCTAAACGAACAGGTTTGAAATAGAGATTCCAGAACGGATCGAGGATGATCCCAATTACTTGAGGAGGAGAATTTTCATTGATGAGGCAACCTTTCATGCATAGGCAAAGTGAATCGTCACAATGTGCACATTTAGGGTTCCGAACCTCCATACGTTGTTGTTGAATATGTCAGAGATAGCGAGAATGTCAATATGAGATGTGCTTTGGGACGCGACAGAATTATCGGACCATTTTTCTTCATGGAACACATAATAACTGGTCCCTTTTATCTGGACATGCTTGAACACTTTCCTTTTCCACAGCTACTCCAGTTGCAACCAAATGTGATATTCCAACAGGATGGTGCCCCACCACACTGATGTTTAGATGTTCGTAAGGCTTTAGACCGAACTTTTCCACCATGGATTGGACGCGATGGACGCACTCCTTGCCCACCGCGATCTCCCAAGATAACCCCTATGGATTTCTTCCTGTGGGGCTATGCCAAAGATAAAGTCTACACCACACTTGTACTTGATATTCCTTCTCTTCGTCACAAAATTGAAGAAGCCATCAACTCGATCACACCGGACATGCTACACAACACATGGCGGAAGATTGAATATCGATTGGACAAGAGCGCCCATGTTGTGATTTCCAGGGTAGGCAAGTATAAGGGACATTTCAAAGTAGTCTCAAATTTTGCGGTAACTACTCTGTATTCAAAAAATCTATTGGGTTTTCGATCTTGCGAAGTACAATTTATTCTAGAGGGGTGCAAGCGCCCCACCTTGCCCTCCCTGATGGGTGCCCTTGCGACTGGACATTCTGAGAGATACTAACGGGGCCCATATAGAAATGCATATATAGACAAGAAACTTTTTGGATTGCTCTTCAAGATGCCGAAAACCGTTATTTTATTTATTTATTTATTTATTGTTTATTGTCAACACAACAACAACAGAAATTATTATTCTCTGGGACTAATAATTTCCATGCAATTAATATTTGTATTCAGGGTGGTTTTATGTTGACGCCCTGTATATTCTATCCGCACTATAATCTCCCTATTAAAATAGAAATCTACTACCATCTCCGACTTTGATATTAATTCAGAAAATATCCCGCCATACAAACGGAACTTCTTCAAGTAGTGTATATACAAGTGGCATTAAAACTAACTAACCACTGGCATAACAGCCTTTATGGGTCTGAGCCGCTTCAACACCATCTGTTAGCGACCGGCTGAACTAAAATCCAGCCTACAGCGAACACGTGATTAGTGCGCTGCGTCGCCCTGTCTTTAACTGGCCTATCAGGAGCTTTCTAGAACTACTGTTCGTCACGTCTTTTATTCACATGACTCCCCAGCTTGCCTCAGGACGCTTGGTGGTCCGCCGAAAATTGGGAAGCACCAGTCGGGAATCGAATCTGAGATGAAGCGGACATGAGTTCGAAGCTGTAATCACTAGACTAAAGTCTCCTCGTACACGTGACACTGCAACTTGTATAGGCTATATAGTTCCGAGTTTGACTTCCGAGTTGTATACAGTGAAACCTCTCTAAAGCGGACAGCCGTGGGGAATCAATAATTGTCCGCTATAGAGAGGTGTCCGCCTTAAAGAGGTTTCAATATTTTCTTAAGTAAATTAGTAAACAAGGTAATATACAATTAGAAAAAATATTTTTGCATGAATCACATATTTATGGATATTACAAAAATGTTACTGTACCTGCATTATCTTGCGTCATCCAATTCCCTATGTTCGAGGCACAACATGCGAATAACATGTTATAGTTCTCTATACTTTACACTTATCATTACTTACTACGTTTTCAATATTTTGTTTTAATTTGTGGGTTAATTGCAGTTCAGAAGTGTCTTTTTTCAGACGATCCCGTGCGCACACGTAGCTGCGTTTTCAAACAGTGGCGGCTGGTGACAATTTATTAGGTAGTGACAGAACTAGATTATTATTATTATTATTATAACATATATTTAATTATAATTGATTGTGCTTACATTATCAGTAATCAGGTAGGTACTAGTTCTCTTGCTCCTTTCACTGAAGTTCTATTCTTCTTCATGCCAGTCAGTTATATATTGAAGTGAATTCAGAAATCAAATTTGGGGAATAAATCTTGAGATGCTCTTATTTAACTAAGTTTGTTATTTATCTTGTTGATAAAAAGGACACATACACACTGATATTGAATAAAACACGAGTACACTGTTTAAAAACAAACACTTCACTTGCACTGTTTATTCTCTTCGAACTTTCAACTGAACACGTTTGGTTGACTAGTTGAGATGCACGATACTGAAACTCCATGCGACGATTTTTCTTGCTGGAAAAGACGTCGATAATTCTTTTGTTAAAATTATCTATCTCATTAACGAATGTCTTTTCACATAACAACATGCCTAACGCAGTTAATCTTTCCTCTTTCATGGTATTTCTTAGGAAACTTTTTATTCTGTTCAACATCGAGAAACATCTCTCTGCTTCTGCTGTTGACACTGGCATAGTTATCAATAACTTTAAGAGTTTACCTGTTTCTTGAAACGTGTCGCACAATTCATCGTCTATAATGAACATTAAGAATGACACCGCGCCAGACACCGTTCTCTGTTCGGGTCTCGAATAGCACACTTGAAGTTCGCTTTTTAATTTCTTTTCCTCCAAGAAGGGATATTTTTTAACCATCTTACTGAGATAATTATCGGGGAACTCCTTTTTGTAATTGTCAAATTCTTCTACAGCAAATAATCTCGTAGCTACAAGGTGCTCAGTGAAGTGAAATCTAGATTTGATCTCCACTAGGATTGCATCACAAACTTCTAATGCTTGTCTTTTTCTGTCGTTATAGAACGCCTCACTTCGCCATATTTTTGCACATGGTCCGTCTCTTGAAGTTTCTAATTCGGTTTCTACTTCCTGAATAATGTTGTCAATTTGTTCTCTGGCTGACTGCATACCAAGTTCAAAATTATGCAGATGTTCTCGAACCTTGACAGGATCAGTACATTTCTTCTGTAGTTGGCTGAAAATAATTTCTACGTGTGACATAATCTTGTGGAAAAAAGTTAACCAAAATACGAAATTTTCTTCATTTAATAATAGCTTGTACGCGGAAGCTTTAGTTAAGGTGGTTTGTACTGTTATATCTTCACAGTTTCCTGTTGCTAACATAACATCAATTAGATCTTTCCGATACTCGTAAACTGTATTTACTCCACGAGACTGAAAATTCCACCTGGTGTGAGAAACCCGCGGCAACCTCCAAGCAGTGTATATGAGATCGTGAAATATCGGCTGCTTTCGGATTCTGCGTGACAAGCTTTCGTTGTCACGAGCTAGAAGCAATGGAAAGCCTTTCCCGTACACAGCTGATAGGGCGCGTATATGGTGATACCACTATGCCAAGCAGCATTCAGAAGCAAGGGCCTGGTGACAGTCACCGAAGCAGAGTTGCCACCGCCAGGTCTTTCGCGCTAGGTCTTGCGACTAAATAGATACGGCAGCGGGCAGAAAAAAGGAAGAAATTCAGAAGCAGTTATGATATTTAACTCGCTTTCTTTTAATATTCTGAATCTTCTACCTCTCAAGGCAGTGACATGTCACGGCGTCACTGCCTCAGAGGCCGCCACTGTTTTCAAACATGCATTTTTCAATAGAGTCGGTATGACTTTCTAAGTAACATTTTTAACCGCACTCTCTACGATGTATTTTTTTAAGCTGTTGGCATCTGAAGTTCATGTTCCCACGCTTTCGACACTCTGTTACTCCTAAACGGGACGGAATTTCCCCCATGTTCACTAGGACATTTTTGGTTCTTTTTAGATGTACTATCATCCGTCCAAGTTTGTCCATGTAGTTACCGTTCACTCTGTATAATACAATCATAAATCAGGTCCATAATTTGTAATAGAAACGCGGTCATCTGACACATAACGTTGGGGTTACTTTTCACCACAAACATACAACTCATTTCCAATATATCTATAATCATTTTTAGATATTACTGAGAAGAGAGAGAGAGAAACTATTTGGGACATCGGCTAAGAAGGAACTATACCATGAAGGACTGTTACAGGATATTGTGACAGGACAGAGAGGGAGAGGGCGAAGGAAGCTACAATTGATGGGCAATATCAAAACAGAACCACTTAAGAATGCTACAAGAGTATTGCCAGAACGAACTTAAAAAGAATTAACTTTCCTTATTAACTTCTACAGGTTTTATATTAACTATTCTATGCACCTTATTGTTATACTCATTAAACAATTCCTTTAATATATCTATCTATACATTTATAATTTCCTTGAGTAGTAAATTTTTCCACATGTTTTGCTTAAGAGTTCTGTTAAAACATTCTACGATATGTTGGTTTTACGAAGACACATGCTCAAAATGGAGGGCTCAGAATTGAATAATTCGCAAAATATCCTCTCTATATGACTTACGGTTCCCGAGATATGACTTTTTGAATCTCCCGAAATCCGAACTTTTTTGACCAATATCTGGGGAACGATGACCGATTGGCCAGTAGCCACCGGTTACTATTTGGTATCAAAATATTCACCATCGTCTTGGGTATTGATCAACACTAATATCATTACTTAAGGTTTCCGAGATATGGGTCCTTATATCTCCCAAAATCGGAACTTTTTTGGCCAATATCTGGGGAACTATGACCAATTGGCCAGTAGCCACTGGTTACTATTTGGTACCAAAATATTCACCATCGTCTTGGGTATTGATCAACACTAATATCATTACTTAAGGTTTCCGAGATATGGGTCCTTATATCTCCCAAAATCGGAACTTTTTTGGCCAATATCTGGGGAACTATGACCAATTGGCCAGTAGCCACTGGTTACTATTTGGTACCAAAATATTCACCATCGTCTTGGGTATTGATCAACACTAATATCATTACTTAAGGTTTCCGAGATATGGGTCCTTATATCTCCCAAAATCGGAACTTTTTTGGCCAATATCTGGGGAACTATGACCAATTGGCCAGTAGCCACTGGTTACTATTTGGTACCAAAATATTCACCATCGTCTTGGGTATTGATCAACACTAATATCATTACTTAAGGTTTCCGAGATATGGGTCCTTATATCTCCCAAAATCGGAACTTTTTTGGCCAATATCTCGGGAAAGGTAAGAGTGACACGAAAAATTTAATCACTTACTCTGATAGTTTTTGACGTTCTATCGAATCGAGGAATCAAAATTAAAAAGTTCACAAATAACAGACACATACATACACACACACACACACAAAGAGAGAGAGAGAGAGAGAGAGAGATAATTCAGTAACAAAGTTTAAATTCGTTGAAAATCGTATGTGAAGACGAAAAAGTTATCTGAAGACCGTGGAGCATGGAAGCTTCTCTGTTATAGCAAGTGGCCTGCCATTACTGGGAGAATACCTATGATGATGATAACGATATAATCATTTAATTGTTATTATCTTCATAATAACTGTTTATTAACCTACAATTGACTTTCCATAGTTACAAGGTGTACTTTGACTGGTGTACTGTAAATGCATTCACAATTTTAGATCGCTTGGACTACCATTTAATATTAGTCAATTGAACTAATTTTGCTGATGCGTCTAAAATGGAACTATTTTAGGCGATAAAACTCAAATAAATCCAGAAATCGAAAAATAAGGACTACCCTAATATAATATATAATGTACTTACGTTTTAGAATATTGATAAATGTACGAATGTTTAATCTTTCATATCAGTATGACTGGCCATAAACACGTTATCAGTTATTACCATTTATTGAAGATAATATTAAAATATCACTTTCTTCTTGTGAAATATGGGAAATTTGTTTATTAAATATTTATGCAAAAATCCATAATCACCTGATCATCACATGTAGAGAAGGTGGATTGGAGTAAACAGGAAAGATTGGCACTTTTTTGTTTGTTTGTTTTTAACAATTTTCCTAGAACTGAAAAAAAAAATGAAAATATTTGCCTTAGATACAATAATAATAACATGTGATCTTTGTCCTAGTATACATGAAAATTGACGAATCCTCGACTTTATCTGGGCAATCGTAACTGCATCTTATTCCGGCTTTTCAAGTGAAGCATTTGTCGTGAAATGTTGATATGAACGGTATTGAATCGTAAAGGATTTTTGAAATAATGAATACTTGACATTAAAGTAGGTAATTGAAATAATAGTAAGGGGGCATCGTAGTCCAGTGCTTATTACATTGGAGTCAGGTGTGCATGGTTCCGGATTCGCTTCCAAGTTTTCGTCCTTCACTCAGTGTCATGACGCAAATTGGGGAGTCACGTGAATAAAAGACGTGACGGCTACTTGGTCTAGAAAGCTTCTGACACGTCTGTTAGAGACAGGGAGACACAGCGAGCTGACCACGTGTTCGTATGGCGTTGGAGCGGCTCAGGCCCATAGGAAGTGCGTTTGCACACGGCAACGATAATATCGATGGAAGCCCCGATAATATCGGTGTCGGTATCGGCGTACTTTGCACACGTCGCCGACAATATCGGTGGAAGCCCCGACAATATTGTTGCCGGTGATGAGCGAAATAAGCGACACACAAAAATGATCTTATCCATATATGAAAACAAATAAAAAAAAATAATAATTGGGAAAATTATTTTTTAAAACAAGGACTACAAAAACTGTTCTGAAGAGGTGTGGAGGACGGTACAAAGCTTAGAATAAATAGGGCTATGTCTAAACATGCTTAGATTTAACAGTGCCGTTTTAAATAGATGTTGTAAACATATTATTTTCGTTTCGATGATAATTGATGCTGCTTTACATTGCAAACTATGTTAGTTTTAATTTTTGTTGGAACACTGTTACATATTGTATGTATGTTATTTTGTTTTCCATGCAATTAACATAAATGTCGTAGTAGATTAAATGATAAGATTCGAATTAGTAATTCTGTTTTACATTGCTCCATACATACATTGGCGCAAATCCCGGGGGGATGAAGAGGACATGTCCGCTCCAATCTTGGAACTGGGGAGATTGTCCCCCCCAATAATCCGATTTGAAATGTGTTTTTTGGGAGAGAAATTTGATTGTGTCCGATCGCCAGTAAGGAAAGTGAGATGAAATTAATGTCCACTCAGAATAAGCCTCAAATCTGCCCGCCTCCCAATGTCGAAGACAACTCTGCTCCCCTGATCCTCCACAGCATTGTTTCTCGACTACAGAAATAGTTTAAACATTGCTATATATATAATATGGGAACGATCTCCCCCCCCCCCATGTTGAAGACAGATTTGCGCTGTTGCATACAGACCTGTCGTTTCTCGTTTCTTTTTGTCTATGAATTCAAAACCCTGGGCAAGGCTTGCATAAAATTTTCGCTATGTTTCTTGCTTTTCAATTATGTCCTTGAAAGAGTCTGTTATCTTATTCCATATGCAAGGTCTACATTACACAAGTTCAATAAGGGTTAAAATATCGAATGGAAAAATTCCTGCCATCTCTAAAAATCTAAGCAAAACGAGAAAGATACGAATGCAATAATACGCAACCTTTTCATTCAGTCACTGTAGCTAAACTGCAGAACTCTATCAGGGGTTCGATACTGGTACAAAGGGGAGAGGGAAAACTTGAATACATAGCTTTGGGATACGGACAAAATCTCGCGGCCGAAACATCGCCGGACAAAACCTCGCGGGACAAAATCTCGCCGGGCCAACCCTCGCGTGGCTAAAACCTCGCCGCCCAAAACCTCGCGTGGCCAAAACCTCGCTGCCCAAAACCTCGCGGGACAAAATCTCGCCGGGCCAAAACCTCGCGTGGCCAAAACCTCGCCGCCCAAAATCTCGCCGGGCCAAAACCTCGCCGCGAATGAAGCTTTTCTTTAAAATTTACCCAATGTGTTTTTTAATATGCAATTCCACATTACGAATAATAATAATAATAATAATAATAATAATAATAATAATAATAATAATAATAATAATAATAATAATAATAATAATAATAATAATAATAATAATAGGAAGAAGAAGAAGAAGAAGAAGAAGATACAAAACGTGTGTGTAGGCTTTCTCGGGTTATTCCCGTTTCCTCCCATTTTCTCATTTCCTTCATCCTGGCCATCTACATCTCCTTTAACCAATAGGACATAATCAAGGGACGTCGTAAAAACTCATATTATTTCATACTTTCATAAATATTATTAGATTCTTGTTAAAATTTTAAGTTTTTGGATGCTCCAAAGTTCACGAAACTAACCTCGTTAGTTGTCATTACTTTCCTTATGCAGACTTTCTTTACCTATAACCAGTTTAAAAACATCCTGTCGCCCTACCTTCACATTGAAATCCTCTAATACAGAAATAGAATTTTTATATGGTATCGCGGGACTTGGTCAAATACCCGTGATACTTCTTCTGAAACAGCGTCTTTTATACCGTCAACCTTATCATCTGTTGGAACATTTACATTTTGCTCAGGCGAGATTTTGGGTATGGTGATATTTTGGGGCGCGAGGTTTTGGCCCGGCGAGATTTTGGCCCGCGAGGTTTTGGCCCGCGACGTTTTGGGCGGCGAGGTTTTGGCCAGGCAGGGTTTTGGCCCGGCGAGATTTTGGCCCGCGAGGTTTTGCGAGGCGAGGTTTTGGTCCGCGAGGTTGTCGCCGCGAGGTTCTGGCCGCGAGGTTTTGTACTCAAACCATAGCTTTGGTCTTTGTTTTCAATTGCCATTCAACAAATTATTTTTAAAAAGGGGAGATTTAGGATAGTTTTCGAAATGAGATAAAAAATCTGCAACAAGTGAAGCATGAAATCACATGATTGTTGAGATCACAATCAAGAAAATGCCAAATGAGTAACTTGTCCTTGAAGCTTTGGAAAGAGTGTTTGATTGTGCTGGATTCGTTTCAAAATAATAATAATTCTACTTTGACTTGTCAACAAATATTCTATTCAATCATTGCTTATTGTGTGAAACCGGGAAAAGTGATCTGCACACAATTCTGATGAAATTAAAAGAAAGTAATAATAATCAGGATTTTTTCCATATGCTTATGTACACAGTGTATCAAACTTTGAAAATTACGCTTAAATTAATTTCCAGAATGTATTAAAATTTAAAAGCATTAATAGATTAAAAAATATACCATCAAAGAGTGTGTGTGTGAGAGAGAGAGAAAGATCAAAAATTAAAAAAAAAGGAGTGGAAAATAATCAAGAAATTGATTATCTTAAATTTGCTATATTCTATTTGGTAATAGCTATTTAGAGGGAAACCAGTACTCTTCAGACTTCCCACATTTTATATTTATTTAATAAAGGGAATTAGCTACTCCAAAACAGAGACTGTAAAAAAAATAATAAGCTGTTCCGAAGTTGTTTATAGGACAAGATAATAATAATAATAATAATAATAATAATAATAATAATAATAATAATAATAATAATAATAATAATAATAATAATATACAATTGTAATAGAAAAAATGGAAACAACAAAATTCCAAAGACAAGAAACGAAACAAAAATACACAGCACCTTGTCACTCACTCTCTTCATCTAACTCGCTGGCCGGCCAACATTATCGGTGGCGTGTGCATCCAATCATAAGAAAACATTGCCCCCGACAAAATCGGTGTCGGCGATACCGCCGACAGTATCGGGGGCTTGGCCGACAGCATCTGCGTGTCGGAGGATCGGCCGATAATATCGGTGGCGTGTGCAAGCTACGATTTGAATACATTGAAGTCGATTTCACCGCCGACATTATCGGTGCTTCCACCGATATTATCGTTGCCGTGTGCAAACGCACTAACATCGGTGGAAGCACCGATAATGTCGGCGGTGAAATCGACTTCAATGTATTCAAATCGTAGCTTGCACACGCCACCGATATTATCGGCCGATCCTCCGACACGCAGATGCTGTCGGCCAAGCCCCCGATACTGTCGGCGATATCGCCCACACCGATTTTGTCGGGGGCAATGTTTTCTTATGATTTTATGCACACGCCACCGATAATGTCGGCCGGCCAGCGGGTTAGATGAAGAGAGTGAGTGACCAGGCGCTGTGTATTTTTGTTTCGTTTCTTGTCTTTGGAATTTTGTTGTTTCCATTTTTCTATTACAATTGTATAATAATATTATTATTATCTAGTCATAAACAACTGCGGAACAGCTTATTATTTTTTTACAGTCTCTGTTTTGGAGTAGCTAATTCCCTTTATTAAAATAATATAATATGTGGGAAGTCTGAAGAGTACTGGTTTCCCTCTAAATAGCTATTACCAAATAGAATATAGTAAATTTAGATAATCAATTTCTTGATTATTTTCCACTCCTTTTTTTATTTTTGTTCTTTCTCTCTCTCACACACACACACTCTTTGATGGTATATTTTTTAATCTATTAATGCTTTTAAATTTTAATACATTCTGGAAATTAATTTAAGCGTAATTTTCAAAGTTTGATACGCTGTGAACATAAGCATATGGAAAAAATCCTGATTATTATTACTTTCTTTTATTTTCATCAGAATTGTGTGCAGATCACTTTTCTCGATTTCACACAATAAGCAATGATTGAATAGAATATTTGTTGACAAGTCAAAGTAGAATTATTATTATTTTGAAATGAAACCAGCACAATTAAACACTCTTTCCAAAGCTCCAAGGACAAGTTACTCATTTGGCATTTTCTTGATTGTGATCTCAACAATAGGGATGTGACTTCATGCTTCACTTGTAGATTTTTTATCTCATTTCGAAAACTATCCTAAATCTCCCCTTTTTAAAATAATTTGTGGAATGGCAATTGAAAACAAAGACCAAAGCTATGTATCCAAGTTTTCCCTCTCCCCTTTGTACCAGTATCGACCCCCAGATAGAGTTCTGCAGTTTAGCTACAGAGACTGAATGAAAAGGTTGTGTATTATTGCATTCGTATCTTTCTCGTTTTGCTTAGATTTTTAGAGATGGCAGGAATTTTTCCATTCGATATTTTAACCCTTATTGAACTTGTGGAATGTAGACCTTGCATATGGGATAAGATAACAGACTCTTTCAAGGACATGGGGGGCGCGGTGGCTCAGTGGTAGAGCGTTCACCTCTGGTGCTTGGGGTCCTGGGTTCGATCCCAGCCCCCGCCAAGTGAACTTTGTGGTGGACAAACACCGTGCCCGCTCGGGGTACTCCCGTTTCCTCCCACTTTCTTCATTCCACCATTTCACTCATCTCTCATTATCACCGTCTCCTTTAGCCTAACCGGCATAACCGTGGGACGTAAAACTTTCAGATTTCATTTCATTTCATTTCTTTCAAGGACATAATTGAAAAGCAAGAAGCATGGCGAAAATTTTATGCAAACCTTGCCCAGGATTTTGAGTTAATGGACAAAAAGAAACGAGAAACGATAGGTCTGTATGCAACAGCGCAAATCTGACTTCAACATTGGGGAGGGGCAGGTAAGATCGTTCCCATATATATCTATATATCTATATCTATCTATCTATCGATCTATATATATATATATATATATATATATATATATATATATATATATATATATATATATATATATATATAGATATAGATATAGATATAGATATAGATATACACCGGGTGCACCATTTATAATGTCCCACCTTTATAACAGAGGAACCAAGAGAGAGAGAGAAACGAAACTTTGCACAAAGCAACTACAGGAAGGGGGACATCTATCTATATATGAGTAACATTACCAGGTGAACAGTGTTGCCAACCCAATATAAAGTTATGATTTTTTAAATGGAATGACCTAAATTTAATTTCATAATTCGAACCAGCTATGAAAACAAAGACGAAAGAGATGACACTCGCAGATCAGTGTTGCATACTTTTTGAGAAATAACGTTAAACATATGTCAAATTTAAACGTCTTTAACACTCACAAGGATTAAAGTAGAAACTATTTGTACTCATTAAATGAAATACTGGGAAGACCTCTTTAAAATAACTTCAAGTTTAGAAGGATCAGTTAAAAAGTGTTGCAACAACAGAACACAGAAGAGAGAAAAGTTGAATATGGAAATAGTGCAATAACTTGGAAAAGGTCCCTAGCACAGTATGGTTTAAAATTCATAGAGCAAATCAGTATATCATAAGGAGCATTGTCGCGTTTATTTGAGATCGATAAGTCAAGTACTTACCGAGATATTTGGTACTTTGTAAAAGCTGAGAATTTTGTGCTGTACAGGATGATAACGCTGTTCCAAAATTCCCTGTTTTCCCACAGCGTTGGAGAAATCGTGAAGAAATGATTAAAACAAAATAAAACATTAATGAATGGACATTTGAGTTCTTGAAGGAACTAATTAAACGTAATTTGGATATAAATTGTTCTTAAGTTGGTAATACGAATTCATGTTTCAACAAGATGGTAGAAATACATTTACGAGAGTCACCTAATAGCTATTTCGTGCGGTGAATAAACTTATTTTCGTGCAACTTTAGGGGAGTAATATCGAAACAATTCAATATTTTTTGTAAATATTACCATTTGTTATCTGTAATTATCTGTAAATATTACGTGTTACCATTTGTTTTTTAAACACGAATGAATAAAATAAGTAACAATTTGTTGCAATTGAAGGAATACAAAGGATGGTTTGCAAGCACAATTTCTTTGGCCGTGTTGTAGCTGGTGGGTGTACCCAAGATAATTACTCACTTCCTTCGTTTGCACGTCTAAGGGGATCATTCGGAAGCAATGTTCAAGAAATTGTACATACAAAAAATGCAAGAAGTCATTATAACTACTATGTCGATGATCACTAACAAAATGTTAAATATCCCTTTGCGTTGACGCAATCCATATAGAAATTATTCCCCAAAGTGTCTCACATTACTCGTCAGGTCACGAAACAAAATTTCTTTCTGTGGTATACTTTGTACATATGAACTCTCACTTAGGAACTTAAAATGTTATAGTCATTGGCCCTAGCTGAGTATTTATTTATTTATTTATTATTTTGCTACCATATTATAAATCTCTGCAAAGGTTAGTTGTATGAGTTGTACCCTGTATGCACCAATAAAATAAGCATTATTATGTATAAATTTCTACTTGTCAACTGCCGCCAACTCGTCAAACTGCACGTTATCTTCTGTATTTGTCAGCTCATTTATTGAATGTGTATTCCAATTCATCGAATAAGTTTGAAACGCGCTACTTCCTTTCATCTGAAGCTCAACATAATCCTTTAAGCACATATTTAGAAATATTTGTCGTGCAGCTTTACTTTTGCCGCACCACTAGAAATAATTGTTCAAAAAATTACAATTCTTTCACAAATTCCTTCTTATTGTTTACTAAATGATTTGCGCTGGCCGACATGGAAACATGTCAATTGGCATAGTTAAATTTCAAGGGGACCATCATAATCTATTATTGAAAAATTAAAAATTCTTCTAGGATTTGCGTGTAAATACGGCGTCCGGTTGTATGCATAAAACCTGCAATGTAAGAAAACAAGGAACAACCTGTGCTAGTTGGCCTCTAAAAAGCACGAATGCTATCTAACCGAGTCACGCTAGGGCGATGCTGGAGGGCGCGAGCTCAAGAGAGGGGGTGAGTCCGAATGGAGTAGGTGCGTCAGCGAAGGTTGGTATACGCAAAAATGAGGATAGTGAAAACGAGTAGATTTTGGCAATGATATAAATTTCAATAATACTTGTCACGGTTTCATACTTGTAGCGTTCAACTTGTAAACATAAAATACAACTTTTGTATACTGTGCACAAATACAGCAACGGTGGAAAATAGTTTCTAATACAACCATCATTTATATGCACTCACTTATTTACGAATTGGCGTGTGACATCAACCAATAAACTCACAGTGCGCTGTTATACTAAACTTTAAAGGAGGAATCCAATCATTCATAATTAATTTTGTTCGTATTTGTAGACAATTATGAATGATTAGGTTCCTCCCTGAAGGTGTAGTAACAGCTCACTGCGAGCTTGTTGGCTGATTCCACACGCCAATTCAAGGGACTCGAACTATAGTAACCTACACTTGTAAACATAAAATACACGTGTATTACTTTGTATTTAACTCTATCGCTTGCAGAAAATTGTTCTTTATGTCTTTTCAAGCGAAGTACGGAATTTTACCTGTAAAATATTTAAAATTTGGTTTGCCAAAACTAAAACCAGCCCCATATTTACTATAAATTCAATGCCAAATAAATTGACCAAAATGGAAGTAGTAAGACGGGCGTAATGTAATATACACAGGCTCACTCACAACAATGCGTGATATATTTAACTTTTGTAATATACTGCTGATGGGGTTCACTAAAAACTTAGGTGTTTTTTCTTTGAACATAAAATATGAGTTAGGATACATAGGTTGGCTTTGGTTAGCTTAGTTTAGTATAAATTTGGTAAACTCCTATGACACTGGAGCAAACGTAAATGTGTGAATTGTGCATTAATATCACAACAATGATAGGTTCAAGTTTTCTCTTACATACACAGCTGCTAGGTCATATTAATGAACGTCTTAAAATGTTTTATACGGCTTCATTCTGCAGTATATTATGTTAACGAAATGTATAGTTTGGCTTTTTTTTTTTTTTGGCGATAGTCGGTATGCAATTATAATTATTTATGGCATTATTTGCGTTCGTTTGCGATCCGCAAATTTTGCGAACATTATTACGAAATTAGACTCATATACTGTTATTTAGCGTGGCACATAGACTATTATTTCTTATGGTACCAATAGTTTCTAATGTTTGCATTTAGTGTTTAGATGTACCGTTACGTACAATATTATGTCCTAGCAGATGTTCGGAATATTTTTTGCAATATATTGTACGACAGTCATTTCATAAGTTCTGCACACTGAAAGATGCTATGCAAGTAAATAATTTATTGTACAAAATACCTTTACAGGCCTTCAATACAATCTGCATACTTGTTTATGACAGGTTCCCAACATTTGGCAAATTCTGTATTTTGGATAGGGCACCTTCATTGTTGATGTGTTTGATCACTCGGGTCATCTCACTGAACGCTTTGCCAATCGCATCTAAACGTTTTCCACAGAGTTAGATTCGAACAATTTAACAAATCAAAGTCTGGCATGCTCAAATCAGGACTATATTGGGAAGGGAAGTATTTCCCATCCATACTTGTTAAGTGTCATCTTACTTGTAAAGCAGTATGCGGCCTTGCATTATCGTTCAGAATGAGGACAGCAGATGCAAGCATGTCAGGATTTCTTTCAATAATTTTCGGGCGCAAAACATTTTGCAGAAACAGCTTGTAGTACACGCCTGATATGGACGTCCCCTGTGTCACTCTATTGTAGCCATCTCTCCATTCATATCATACGCAAAGATCATCGTGAGTTAAACGTTTCATTGTTGCCGGGGAAATTTTTTTCGGGCATGAAGAGTCTGAACTGTTTTATTGTGACGATTGAAATTTCAGTTCTGGTTCAAACTCTCGTATCCAGGTTTCATCAATTGCAACAGTCGTTTGGAAAAACTTATCTCCTGTTTGATAACGCTGAAGCAATTTTTCTGCGATTCTTATGCAACATGCTTTCTGCTCTTTACTCAGATCATGCGGAACCCATCTCATCTTCACCTTCAGCTTCTCAGTAATGATTCTGTAAAGTGAAGTGACAAACATTTTGCCTTATATTCAATTTTCTCACATGTTTTCGTCGACCCTCCCTCAAAATGTCATTCACAATAATCTCAGGGGTATAGTCTGTTGCAGCTGATAGTCTTTCACCTCTTGGGGTTTCCGCGTTGCTTACACGACCTTCACAGAAACGAGCTGAGCACCGTAATACAGTGCTATGATCCACTAAATTATTTCGACAAACCTCCCGCAAAGTATTGTAAATTTCAGTTGGATTATTTCCGCATAGAGTTTCGATGTTGATATAGGAACGCTAATCATCATGTGTAACACAACTTGAATCAAGTTCACCACTGAATTTCTTGCAACATAGCTACACAAACCAGAAAACACAAAAACAATCAAGCCCAAACTCTGACCCACAACTAACCTAAAAGTGACTCAAACGGTCGTGCGTAGACTGTGTGCAAGACTTTTGAAATGACCCTTGTACTTAAACCTGATCCCTCTCATTTTGTAACAGTTTGTGTACACACAAAGCGAAAATAAGCATTTCGGTTTTACTTTCACGTGGTTACGTGTTTGATTTCTACGGACATAGTCCCACGTTTGCTTATCCTGAATTCCAATTATATATTACATCATAATTACTACGTAGCACAGGATGGTGCTTGTTTCTCTACCTTGTCTTCCTTTACGCGCATACACACTGTCGCTGACATGCCTCCTCCACACTGAGAAAAAAATATAGGTGGCGTACTTAAAAAGACAGGTTACATGCGTAATTCCTGTAGTTTTTGGACTTAACGTACAGCAAACGTATAACTGAAAACGCATAAGTGTTCCATCTGTACATACTTTCTGTATGAAACAATATAGGCGGTCAGGATCTCACATACAAATGGACGTATATAACATATAGCTGACGAAGGTAACATAAGTATATGCATGTGATATACGGAAAACTGTTAGATGTCAGACATCCTGTAACGGCATGATGTAACATCTAAGAGCAGTGCCTATATAGCATACGGATAACGTATGTTCCGTACTGATTTCTATAGTAAGCAAGAGGATACCGTATATTTGTACAATATACCGCTGTCCGGAGAACTGATTTTTCTCTGTGCATACTGACAAAAGCCTGTGTGAGTTTCCAACTTCGTTCTGTTCAAATAGATGAAATGATAGTTTCTAGTGACCACGATGCAGAGCTTTGTACATATTTTTCCGAGAATAGTCGCTTTTCAGACATATCAGTTTGCAGTGTATCATAAATCTGTATTGAATTATTGTGAAGCATTGAAAAAGCAAAAGATTTTGATTGAATTATAATAGGAAAATTCGGAAATCCTGCCGGGAAATAATTCGGAATGCCAACCCTGTCTGCATCCAACTATTGAAAGACCTCGGTCGCAGCAACCTGAACCTCCTCTTTTGAGGAAGGTACGGGAAAACACACATTGACAGCAGCGCCAACAGGGGCATACTTGAAATCAAAAGGCTCTAGTATTGGCTTTCTTCCTAATAGGACTGTTTGTAATTGTTTTTCTCATCAACATACTGAAAGTCTCAATTGATCCGAATTGTGCGTAAGCCGCCATGTTGGATAAATGGCGTAAGAAGAGGTACCTTTCGGTTTTAGGTTAATTTAGAAAAATTGATAATTTTAGAAAGAAAATTTGTGGAACAGCAGTAAATGTCATTTTAGAGTTTACAGATTTTCCCCAAGACTTACCATTCTCCGGGAATGATAGTTACCACAAAATTAAATTAGAAATTACCTGAAAATTGTCACTGTCACGTATCAGACTTGTTGCGTGTAATATGAAGGATTCGCTGAGCAAAACTGGGTTTTGTTAAATTTTCTTCTGTAGTCTTGTGTTAGACACCATTATATTACTTTTTTCAGAATGGTAAGACGAATAAACTTGAATTTATACCTGAAATATTTAAGATATGGTATCTTAAGAAATAAATACTTAATGTTATATCGGGAGTCGAACCTGTGAATAGTCTAACCGTAGTAATGAGCATCGTTAACTCACGATAAAAATCTGCAGTGTGACCTGAAATCATTTCGGTTGCTTCCTGAGTCATCGAGTCTAAAAAGTGACACCCAGACCCAGATGACTTGGACAAAAATCGTGATCCAAGTGACTCTCGATGTCCTGTGCTATCACTGGATAATGCAGGATTTGTTGCAAGTAGACTGTGTGAATTATCGCTGCATACTTTACGTGGTTTGATAAATGGATAACCGCACAATGCGTGCAGCGACAAATCCAATAATTGTAATACATAGAAACCCCTTTGTATCGACTAGTCGCAACCTTCACAATAACCACAACCCCATATCCCACGACGCCGTACTCTTTCCGGCAGTGAAGCTGCAACTATGAAAGTAAACACGTTCATTAAATGTTACGCAATTTTTGAGTGGCATGAACGATAAAGGGTTTGGACGAACAATACATTTGCATGAAATTTTGTTACAAATTTGGGAAAACTGCAACAGAAACGTGGCAAATGCTACAGCAAAGATTTTGACGATGGGTGTATGAGTTGATCACAGTGTTTTGAGTGGTATAGCCAATCCAAGACAGGAAGAACGTCAAATTAATGAAAACATCCGAAGCGGGTGGCCTTGCACATCAACAGACAATGACCATATATGAACGCTATTCGTGACTTGGTTTGTCAAAATCGGCGTCAAGAAATCGCAGAGAACCAGTACTGTTGCGAAGAAATTGTGAAGCGTACGCCAGCGACTCCCCTGAGGTCAGATCAGAGTTGACCGTTGCACTATGACAATGTGCACTTCATTTGTCACACTTTGAGGGCATTTTATGGGGGAAGGGGGTCAAAAACCAAATAACTTTTGTACATGGCGGTTCTAGCCTGGGGCCAGGAGACCTAGAGCCTCCAGTTTTTTTGACTGACAAAAATAATTTAAGCTGTTATTTATATACTTTTGAAATTTTATAGTAAACTCATGATATATATATATCATAGTCTGGGTGTGACTGCTCCCTCACAGTTTTCACCTTGTAGATCGACCACTGATTCTTACTCCCTTGGTTTGATTACGGCAGACATTCTCCTTTTCCCTAAGTTAAAGTTTACCCTTAAAGAAAACCATTTCGATCCAATTGATGAGTAGGGATGCGCACGAGACAAGATTTGTGACTGTTTCGTCTCGAAAATGTGCTGTAAAAGTGATGTCTCGATTCGAAAAATGTATATTTCTCTATTGGAAGAGCCGTGTCTCGACTCGAATTTTGTAGGATAATCCTGTCTCGACTCGTCTCGTACGTATCCCTATTGATGAGATCAAATTAAACTAGACGAAGTACTTACTTGTTACTTGGTGGTTGCCATACCTATAATGAAGTGTTCCACGACTGGAAGAAACGTAGGCAACGATGCGTTGCTCGTACAAGGACAGAAATTTGAAGGTAAAAAAAAAAAAAAAAAAAAAAAAAAGTGTTTTATCTCTGACAGTACATTTTACCAGTGGTGGATCTAGAAGACAAATATTTGGGGGGGACAACCAGAATCCAGACTATAATAGGTAGTGAGTTTACGTCAAGGGCGCCGATCCTAGGGTCCGGGCGGCCATGGCCTCCCAAAGCTCATATGGGCCCCAGTATTATATTTATGAATATACAGTATTTGGCATAATTTGAATGCAATTTGAGTTGAGTTGACTTTGAGTTTTACGTCCCGTTAAGCAACGAGGCTATATGAGACGTGGACCTACTGATTAACGTGGAATCCGAACCACATGAGCTGCCGCCAAAAATTGAACCCGGATCTCCCACGCCAAAGGCACGTACGCTAACCGCTTAGCCAGGAAGGAGATCTATAATTTGAATGCAATTTGTCTTAAAATCCTCATATATATATATATATATATATATATATATATATATATATATATATATATATATATATATATATATATATATATATATATATATATATATATATCTGCATCTGAATGCCTTCTCCCCCGACGCACACACACAATTTACAGAGAAATCGGCGCCCTTGGTTTACGTAAATCATTTTGATTTGAAATTCGTTTACGCACTTTGTTGACAGGAACTATGAATAAAAAATTAATGATTCCTTTCACCATTTACAATTAGACATGAAGTATAAATTAGCAATTACGATGGATATTATGACTATGCTGGACGTTGGCATTGTGGACTTCAAGTATTGTTTTACGCATTGCATAACAGAAAAACAACAAATGAAACCATATCTAATGTTTCAAAAATTTCCCAATACACAATAAAAGGCAACGCTTATTATAAACTTCCAAAAATATATAAATAATTATTATTTTTGTTACTTAAAAAACTGGGGGGAGCCTAGGCCCCCAGGCCGCAGGCTTAATCTGCCACTACATTTAGCTGACAATAATCATAAAGAATTTTACATCACATTATGAAACAATTAATTCTTTCAAGTTAAGGATAAGTGACTTTTAGGCCTATATTGCAGCAGGTCCGTATCCAGGGGGTCTAGGGGGCCGGCTCCCCCTAAATTTTTGCTGACCCCCTGAAACTTTTTACAGTAGGCTTGTAAAAGAACTATAATATGGTGATGAACTATCATATGGTTAGATGGGCCCTCCTAACTTCACCCGGGTCCCCCTATATTTTTGGGCAGGCTACCGGCCTGTATTGCAGCCCGTTTTTATCAAATTTCACGTTTTGACTTGAAATTCTACAGAGTTTGCCTAACGTAGTTTAGTACTGTATCATTCCACAAAATATGATGTTCTTTTTTGCTTGGGGCGAAAATGACAGATTCTCCAATTCCAAAATGGGGCCCTGACAAGGTAAACTTTCAGAGCAAATAAAATTAAAAAAGAGAAAGGAAATGGCGGTAGAATAAAAAAACTGCTTTTACACACTGATTTTTATCATATATTTCAATTAAGATTTTTTAAATAGTAAAAACATATTGGTAACAAAATGTTTCGTACTGATGTCCTGGCAATACTGATTTAAAGTAAAAACACTGGCATCTGCATCGCCTTCTGGTCATCATGGACTTACTTTTATTATTATTATTATTATTACGATTATTACTGCTATTGTTATTCTTCTTGCAAAGTAACCCGAAGGAACAACAATCTATCGACTACATACCAAGTGATCCCTGCTGGCTATTCGGCACAGGTTTGGAAAAGAATGCTACAGTCTCGGTATCGAACCTCGGGCGATCTTTCTTCAACTCTGGAAACGAAAGCGGGGGCAGAGAGGAAGAGCGAAAAGAAAACTTTTTTTTTTTTTTTGCCTCCGTTAGTGGCTGTTAAAACTCTTTTATGCCTTCAGCGTAAGTCATGGAAGGCCAAAAATGTCAAGGTCTTAAAAAAGAAAAAAAAAAATGAAATCCACATCACAAAATCCCATTATGAATACTCCACTAATTTTTGTTGTAGAATCTTATATAATCACGTGAGAATAAATATTCTAATTCTTATCGCAATTTCCATATACGAAACTAAATTAAATGTCTGGTTGAAGCCTCACTATTACACCACAAGTACTTTGCATCACCGAACAAAACGGAAGAGCTTTCACAAGCACTAAATTCTTGCACAATCTCTTAGTTTCCTCTACTACTGCACTTTTTAAAAACCCTTTGTAATATTGTCATCATCATGGCATTATGGCAAGTCACTTGCAGCAACTAAGAAATTTCCATGCTCCACGGTTTTTCGCTAACCTCTTCGTCTTCACGTATGATTTCTCTGTTTTGATATCGTCCATTAATTGCAGTCTTCTACTTCGCCTCGTCCCTTTCTTTCCTGCCACCACATTCTCTAGCATGTCTCTCATGATATGGTTCCTTGTTAAGCAATGTCCCAACCAGTTTCTTTTCCTCTTCTTAATAATATCTAAAATTGTTATTTTCTTCCCCACCATTTCTAACACCCTCTCATTCGTTTTCTGCTCGACCCAACTAATTCTTTCCATTCTTCTTCACACCCATGTTTCCAAAGCTTCCAGTCATTTTTCATCATGTTCGCGTAATGTCTATATTTCTGACTCATACAGTACAATACTCCACACGAGACATTTTATGAGTGTTTGTCTCAACTATTTATTCAAGACCCCACAAAATAGTATTTTCTTCCTCCTAAAGATTTCTTTCGCCATTCCTATTCTGGCTTTTATTTCGCGTTCACACCACATCTTCACTAATAATACTACCCAGGTATCGAAAACTAGTCACCTGTTCTATTTTCTCTGCTCCTACTTCTATAATTGACACCGATCCCTTCGTTCCAATCACCATGTCTTTTGTCTTTCTAATATTTATTTTCATCCCATATTTTCATAGCCCTTCCTCAAGTTTTCTAACATTTTATCGATTTTCCCTTCAGATTCCACAACAAGCGTCATATCGCCTCCAAACCGTATACAGCGAATCATTCTACCTCCTACCGAAATGCCGTCTTCATTTTCAACGTTCTTTTTTCACTATCTCTTCTAGATATATATTAAATAATGTTGGCTCTTTTTTCATTATCTCTTCTAGATATATATTAAATAATGTTGGCTCTTTTTTCATTATCTCTTCTAGATATATATTAAATAATGTTGGCTCTTTTTTCATTATCTCTTCTAGATATATATTAAATAATCTTGGCTCTTTTTTCACTATCCCTTCTAGATATATATTAAATAATGTAGGCGAGAGACAGCAGCCATACCAAACTCTACTTCCAATTGCACATTCATCTGTCATTTCCTCTCTTATTCAAGCACTTATTTGTTGGTTCATATACAGTGTGTCGGTAAAGTTGCGCAACCCAAAGTTTGATTGCGTATATCTTATAGTGATGAGCAAATGCAAGACCAAGACCAAGACCCGGGTGGTCTTGGTCTTGGTCTTGGTCTTGCACATGCGGTCTTGGTCTTGGTCTTGCACTGGAACCCTCGGTCTTGGTCTTGGTCTTGGTCTTGCACACCTAGTCTTGGTCTTGGTCTTGGTCTTGCACACCCAGTCTTGGTCTTGCACACCCAGTCTTGGTCTTGCTTGCAAGAGTCTTGCAAGTTTTGCTTTTAAGAAATCTATGATTTTCATAAGTAAATTTTACTCTGTATATAAGGGATAATAAATCCTACATTGCGTCAATAGTTAGGGAAATACAATGTATGTTTCTAAATGTAATACATTTTACCTTCGTGTAAGTGTGATGATACTGTACAACATAATCGATGACCTTTACTTTTTTTTTTCAATGGGTGATCAAGCTTCACTACTTATAAGATAAATCACAACATTTCGTAATATTTTTATATATTTTAACAGTTCTAATACTCCACTGGGTCCCAAACTGGGAGGCTACCCCTGACAGTGAGACGCATGAAAGAAAACCAAGACGGCACAGATTACTGAAATACCATAAATTGCAAAATTATTTTTACACTCTAAAGGCGTCAGATTTTTTTCTTTTCAACCACGATTAGCTCATCTTTGTATTGAACAAACTCCCAATTAAATATTGAAATTTTGTTTTACTGATTCTAATATGTACTGTATGGGGCAGAAACAAGGACATTACGCAAAAACGACGAAACAATTAGACTTTCGAAATGTGGGCATGGAGAAAAAAGGAGAGAATCAGCTGGGTTGAACGGAAAACGAATGCAAAGGTTTTAGAAATAGTAGCAGTAGGGGAGAAAAGAAGAATTTTAGATGTAATTAAGAGGAGGACATTGGCTGAGGGGGAATTGTATTATAAGGGACGTGCTAGAGGGAGGGGGCGAAGGAGATTATAGTTGAAGAAATATATTAAGACAGAAAATTGCTACGTTAAGACGAAGAGACTAGCTGAGGACCACAGTCATCGAAGCTTCTCTGCTGCAGCAAGTGACCTGCCAATAATGGCAGAATAGCTATTATTATGACGATGATGATATGTTTTGCAACATTGACCAAAAAAGAGAGAAAAAATTAAAATAATAATAATTAAACCTCTTAATATTTTAGAATATGAAATGAAATTAAATTTGTGAGTTTTACGTCCCACGATTATGCCGGCTAGGCTAAAGGAGACGGTGATGATGAGAAATGAGTGAAAATGGTGGAAAGAAGAAAGTGGAAGGAAACGGGAGAACCCCGAGGAAACCCACGCACACGGTGTTCGTCCATCACAAAGTTCACTTGGCGGGGCTGGGATTGAACGCGGGACCCCAAACATCAGAGCTCAACGCTCTACCACTGAGCCACCGCGGCCCCAATATTTTAGAATAATTTGAGTGAAAACTGAAAACGACTCAACTGTCTATGTCTTTTGTGTAAACTCAATTTATATATATATACTTTTGACCTACATTAGAAATACATAATAACGGCATCAAACTTCAAGTTATTTGAAATAAGTACGAAATCACTCTCAGTTGTGAATATAGATTATTTATTGTTGTATAATGTTATATCGTTGAATCCTAGATATGTCGTATACCTAAGGGGGCTATAAGTTATATTGATAAACAATTACGTATAAGCATCCACCTATGAAATCAAACTTGCGGTCACATGCGCTAAGTTCTTGTCAATGTCATGAAAATGTTATTTCAATATTAATTTTATAAGTACACATTAAAAATTTCCAACGGATGCTTGAACCTCAGAGCCAAAGCCATACCCATGTAGTCGGCACCTATGGTGTACAGAATTGCCGGTGTTCAATACTACATTTCTTTAGTTTTGGAAGAAGAACACCACTAATATGTTTTGAAATGAAATGAAATATCTACTTTAACGTCCTACGATTATTACACTGAGGCTAAGGGAAACAGTGATGATGAGAAATGGTGGAATGAAGAAAGTATGAGGAAACGGGAAAACCTACGCACAGGGTGTTTGTTCACCAAAGAAGCTCACATAAGCGTAAGCTGCGATCGAACCAGGGCCCCATGTACCAGAGGTGAACGTTCTGCCACTAAGCTACCGTGTTCATAACATGCCCTAGTTTATTTTTGCTTATCCACTTCTTATGGACACAACTATTCTTCGTATGATTTCCCAAAATCCAATCATGGGCCGTCGTGAATGATCAAATGATGACCAAAGTAAATCAGACACTGAAGTTGTTATAGCTTGTAACAATTCATAGAATTATGCTGTCGGTCGTCTCGTGAACAACCGATTCAAAAAATGACATACTGTAGCTATATGTTACAGGAGCAGATCGACTCACATGGATTGCATAAACTACTGGGAATACATTTACTCTGTATTTTGACTGGAGCCAAGAAGTTCACGTGAAAGATGTAATGATTTTTCCCTTTTCTTTTTACATTCTATGAAAAGTCAAGTAGTACCGTACTTGTGCAAGACTCTTGCGCAAGAGTCTTGGTCTTGGTCTTGGTCTTGCAGGTATGGTCTTGGTCTTGGTCTTGGTCTTGGTCTTGCACACCCAGTCTTGGTCTTGGTCTTGGTCTTGGTCTTGCACCCCTTGGTCTTGGTCTTGGTCTTGCATCGGGATTCCTGGTCTTGGTCTTGGTCTTGGTCTTGGTCTTGCATGCAAGACTCTTGCAAAAACTGCAAGACCAAGACTCTTGCGCTCATCACTAATATCTTATGATCTAAGGATGATAAAGACCTGAGACTTGAAACAAATGTAAGCATGTTTTGTGTAGATATTTTCGAGATCATGACCAATGCTGGAACTTGTAACGTTTCCGTGTGGTAACGAAGGAAATTACAGTACAATGTGCAATCAGTATTCAGTTGCAGAAAACTGATTGATTTTCTGCGGGCAAATTCCTGTGTATATGTACAGCACAGTATGCATCAACATTTATCCATTGGTGCGAAAATACATGGTTGATTCAGTGTTGCCATATAAAAAGGCTATTTATCTCAAGTCCGTAAAATGTTTTTCACAGAAACGCGGCCCCTGGCAACACTGTTGTTGTAAAATTACTGCAACAGGTATGTTTTAGGTTAATTAATGATAAGCAATGAGTATCTGAACATAAATGATAACATGAATTTCTATTCCAAAATTTGTGGTAAATTTGTAATATCGAAAATATTTACGTAGTACAAGCTTACATTTGTTTTCAGTCTCAGGTCTTTATTATCCTTAGATCAAAAGATATACGCAATCAAACTTTGGATTGCGCAACTTTACGGACACACTGTATAAGATTGTCATGAATCTTTGATCTTTGCATTGCAACTCAATCTTCTTTAGAACTTACAACAACAATTCCCAATTCACGCTGTCAAAAGCCTTTTCTAGATCAATGAATACCACATACCCACCTTCCCTTTTCATCCAAATGCATCTAATAATCCTCACATCAATATGAGTTCGATTTCTTAGCCATCGGTATGATGATCGTCTTTTGGCCAGGGGATAAAATAGAACAGGTGACTAGTTTTTGTAGTAATGATTAGCTGTATCGATATGATGATCATCTCTTGTTTCATTGCACTGTTTGAACAATTCTTTCTTGCCCTTATGTCCCTCCCATATTCTTAATGAATGCGATGGGTATAATATTTATTCCGCTTTGTAATAAAAATCCTACTCAAATAATGTGTAGAGCTCCTCCGTGGCTAAGCGGTTAGCGTACGCTTCTTTGGCGTGGGACATCTGGGTTCGATTCCCAGCGGAAGATCATGTGGTTCGGATTCCACGTTAATCAGTAGGTTCACGTCTCATATAGCCTCGCTGCTGAAAGGGACACTAAACTCAAAATCAACTCAACTCAAATAATGTCTAAACATTTTTCCTTTTTTAAAAAAAAAAAAGATTTTTTAAAGCGAGATTCGTAATAAAAAAAAAGATAAATTGAAAGGCAGAAATGAATAATAATAGTAAAGCAAAACTAGGAAAATGCGTGAAACAAATACTTTTTTAATAGGAACTAGGAATTATTAACTCTTTCATTATTACTTTTCTTCTACTTCATATTTTTCCTAAGCCCAGTACAAACGAAATTATCGTAATGAAATACTACGAATAATAGTGAGCGGAAAGCATACGAGCAGCACAGAATTAGGGCACCGAAGGAGTTATGGGCGGACGCTATTTGCTTTCAAATGAAAATATGGATGTTTCTAGTTTTATTAACATGGTTATGCCCTTTAGGAGAAAGGAGCCCGGATGCTCAATGATAATTAAGTAGAATGAGAACATAGGAGGAAACAGGAGAACTCCGAGAAAACACACGACCATGATACTTAGACCACAAATTCATGTGGTCGCAGATCAAAGGCGAGCTCTCTGCACTGAGTCGTCGTGGCTCCTTATTTATATAAACTGTCTCCTAAAATACTTTCGGAAAATGTATGTAAGTTATTAGAATGTACATATTCAGCGTTTCTCTTATAAAGGATTAGCAGAACACTCGTTCTTTGCACGGGGAGAATACGTTTCAATTGGACATAAACGGCTGAATTTGGAGTTAAACAGGGTCGGAAGTGTCACTGTTCGTCCCTACGACACCGAAAACTATGGATTCGACCCTACTATCGGTTATTTTTGATCACTTTTAAATATCTCTTCTCCCAGTCCTCTAAGTTGCACCGTCAAAGTGATATGATAGTAACCATACCAGTTTCGAATCTCATTTATGTTGATAATTTGACCGTAATCGGTCGGGTGGTTCAAGAGTTATTAAGTTACAAAGACAATCGCTTTTATTTTCATTATATATATATATCCCCTTCCCTTTCCCCTATGTTGCTCCGTCGAAGTGAAATGATAAAAAACATTCCAGACCTGAATCTCATGTCTGTTGAAAATTTGATCGAGATCGGTCAAGTGTTTCAAGAGATTAAGAGTCAAAACCATAGGTAGTCACTTTCAATTTTATAATATAGATTATGTTTACATTGGGGTCTAACATTACTTGTGTTATTTCTACCATTTTACTTTACTTAATGGAATGCCACCTGCATACATAAGTTCTGTATATATTAGTATTTCTTTGTACACTAATAAATTTATGCACGAATATTTTTAAAGTTTTAGCTATCCATGATTTAATTGCATTGCCATTTCCTCCATTTTATATCTCTTGTGAAATTAATATCAATTGTGAAAAACTAAGACTTAAAAAATATATAATATAGTTTTCTTTTTTATAAGATGTAAATGTTTACGTTTTTGGAACCAAGTTAATCATGCATAAGTGATATGTTGATTTAAGAATTAGCAAATTCTTTTGTTCTCAAAACTATACATAAAACGTTGATATATAGCTATAATAAATGACAGAATGAAGATTATAATATGAACAATTCTTATAGATCCACGGAAGAGAAGCATATATAAATGTAGAGAAGTTTTCAATTGCTTAATCGTGAAGAACGAGGTTCTAATCGAGTTCATTTTCTCGCTTGCAAAGTGCGTAGTTTACTTTATTATACAATCTACATTTTTCTTTTTCTTTAACCAAACATTTACTTACTGGCTCCCTCGTCTTCAATTAATCGTGTTATTGTTTGACTCACGTTCAAAATTTCAGGCTTTTACAAAGCGCATTAGATGTGAGAATAGTGAAGTGTGATCTTTTGATAAGTTATTATTTGGAGATATTTCATGTTGAGTATTAGATCATTTATATTCCTAGCTGAATCTTGGCTGTTTTTAATATGTTCAAAGTTTATTATATTTATTCTCCATCTTTTCATTCCGAAAACTCAAGATTTGTTACACGAGGCGCATTCGGAAAGTAAGTATCATTTTTTGAAGAAAGAAAAAAAAAAAAAATATATATATATATATATATATATATATATATATATATATATATATATATATATATATATATATACATATATATATTAAAATAGTTTTGTTCAAGATTATTTTTTTACATGAAACAGCATACCTTAAACTATTTTTCGACACACTTTCCACCAATGTTCAAACACATGTCTGAGCAAGTGACCAACTTGTCCAAAAAATCCTCAACGAAACATCCTGCCAGTGTCCGGCAAGCACGCATCGTTTCGTTTGATCGGCACTTCGCACATCATGCGCACTAGTTTCACTGGTGCATTGCCTCTCCACTAACGACAGTACGGTTTAGTTGTTGCAAATGTGCTGTCTTATGATCGTTTCTAGTAGCAAGAATGCTTTCAGCCAGTTGGCGCGTGCTTGGTTTTTGACTTTCTACGCTTGCTGGTGCACTTGCAAGCGATGCTTTAGACCCTTCGCAGATCGTTATAGCTTCACTGGCAGTTCATTGGCTATTGACTTGCCATTACTTGTAAAACGCTTGCGTCAAGCTTGAATGGAACACTAAATACAAGGTTACCCCCATGTAATTGCGTTACTGAAATCTAGCTTGCGATATGTTTGCACGTCTCCCAATCAACCTTTATGCCAGCTTGGCTGACTTGCCATTCAAGCTTACAGCAAGCTGTTTGCAAGTTCTCTGCTACTAGGGATTGTTTAAAACAATTGCTGAACCTGCCGACTGTGAGATTCGTTTGTTAACCGGATTTTGAATGCAAGAAACTTTACGCAGGCCGAAATTCATCGTCAAATTGCAGAGACTTACGTTGAAAGACTAACTACCATTTGTTCCTGCACCTGAAGCGTAAGCTCGGTGGTAACCACTTTTACAGTGGCAACGACATCAGAAAACGTTGTGGAGTTATGTTTGTCTTCACTGCCAAGATGTTTGTTTGAGGAAGGTTCGGACAAGTTGGTCATCTTCTGTCACAAGTGTTTGAACATTGGTGGAAACTATGTTTGAAACTAGTTTAAGATTTGCTCTTTCATGTAAAAATAAATTTGGCCTGAACAAACCTGTTTTAGTAATTTTCCAGACACGTCTCGTATTTTCATTTTTTAAAAATATTCTATTATTATTAAGTTTGTTCAAAAATCGTGGCCACCCATTTCTCTTAACCGCAATTCTACAAACGTTTAATGTAAAAGTTGTCCAAGGATGAGACATATAGAAATCTATAGATTATACTGAGATCAACAAAGTTATGTAAGAGATTGCACATTCTCATGCTTAATTTTCGAGATATTCGAGAGAAACATTCTTTTTTTTTTTTTTTTTTTGTAAACTCGTATAAAACAATCCTAGGTCATATCCATACTACCTGTAAGATAAAAATGATAGTGAAGTAAGTCCTCGCCCATTTTCACGATCTAATTAGTGGCTCCTTACATTTAAAAAAAAACGTATGTGTCATACGTAAAAAGTAGCTTACATGTGTAAATTCTATAGTTTTTGGTTTTGGATGACGTATACACCGTATATTTTATACGTACTTTCAGTATAAGTGTTCCGAATAAACGTACTTTCCGTATGAACGAAAGAATTGTATATAGGCGGTCAAGATCTCACCTACAGATGGACGTATGTAACATATAGCTGACGTATGTAACATACGTATATGTAGACTATATAATATAAAGAAGACTGTTAGATGTCATACATCCTGCAACAGCATGGTGTAACATCTAAGCGGGAAACATTATCTGGTGTAGCATATAGATAACGTATGTAGCATATGGATACTGATTTCCTTAGTAAACATAAGGATTCCTCATATTTGTAAAATATACCCCTATCCGAATAACGGATTTCTCTCAGTGTACGGTATTTTAGTTTTACATTCAAGTTTTTGGTAGCAATTAGACTTACCAATTCTGAAAAATAAAATTACTTGCACCCGCTCCTATTCCTCAAAACAGATGAAGAAAAATACCGGTGAGTCGGTAAAATACGGTAAGTTGGCAACTTTTCCAGCGATGATGTCAACATTCCGTATCTTTACCTAACAAAATGGCGATCAATTAACGTAATAAGTCCATTGAAAGCATTAAAAAAAAATTAATTTGGTCAATAAAACATCAATTTGTATTTATAATATACAAGGATATAGATATGCTGGATTGTTCTCAAACTCAAGCGCACCAAATATAAGTGGTAGATGGACTTAGGTAATCGTTTCAATTGACCTAAGCTCTGTAGTTGGTCCAAACGATGAGCGACCTTAATTTTCATATTTAAGTTATGAGTATTTTGAGACAATGGAAAGTAATAAAACAGAAGAAGATCTACATACATATCTCTTTATTGTTGACAACAATGGCTGGAACAAAATACAGAGAAAAATATTTTGTCTTCTTTTCGCTCTTCTTTATGCAAATCGTGTAAAATCTGTTTAAAATCTGGCTGCAACTGTGGTTCTAACTTCGAGTTATGTCATTCAAGAATGTATTACGATTTTCCTTTCTAACTTCCTTAAGAGTACTTAATCATTTATTGTAGCAATCACTCTACAGTGCATGTATATCTTTCATATACGTACACGATGTTATGTAACAAATAATCCATATAGAGTATACGTTTTTTCTGTTTTGTTTCTTCGTTTCTTTTTGATGTCCTCGATGACTTTTGCATGGTCCATTTGTGCTAGCAAGGTCATAGTGTCACTCATATAACTGCCACACAAGTTAAGATAAGGGTCAGCCACAAGACAATAGCTATCTGTCTTAAACGTTATCCTTTTACTCGTATATACTTCCTTTATCCTTTTATTTTATGTATGTTAAAAACTTGTTTTGCTGTTCCGTATGAGTAGTAATAAAAAAAAAATGTATCTTTCGGGTTTAAGATTGGCTAACGTATATAATACGTAGTAGCATAGTACAATGTTTCTAAACGATTGGGACACGAAACGCACATACATTGTTGATAGTAAACAAATAAATAAATGACGTGCAGATTAGGAATACTGGGCCATTTTTAAAACAGAAAAATACCTGTAAAATTTGTTAATTCCCAGAAGAATAATGTATAGGAAATTTATTTATGTAAGAAGTAGTCTTAACTAGCAGTCTTAATATTGGACTAAGAAAGAAATTGGTCAAGTGCTATATATGGAGTATTGGACTTCATGGTTGAGAGACTTGGACATTACGGAAATTAGAGAATAAATATTTGGAGAGCTTCGAAATGTAGTGTTGGAGGAATAGAAAGAATAACAAACTAAGATGTTTTAAAACGGATAGGAGAGAAGAGGACGCTTCTAGGCACCATCCTTCGTAGAAAAGCCAATTGAATTGGACATATCTTGCGAAGAAATTTTCTTTTTCATACCACCATAGAAGGAAAGATGGAAGGAAAGCGAGGAATAGGAAGAAGAAAAAGAGGGATCGGTGATCTGAAAAACAGAAGAAAATATTGGAAGCTAAAAGAGGAAGCTGAAAATCGAGAAACGTAGAAGAAACATTTTCAAGTTCAAAATTAAAATAAAGAAAAGAAAAGCCTCATTAGTCTCAGAACTTGCCAAAAGACAGAATACTTAGTAATAATAATAATAATAATAATAATAATAATAATAATAATAATAATAATAATAATAATAATAATAATAATAATAAGGGATAGTCACATTGACTAAGTCGTCTGTTGAACATAGAAAAAGTGTTTTTTTTTTTTTTTAATGTTGCTCATGGCACTGTAATTGTAATACAAAGCTAGCTTGTGATTACGCCTAGCACAAGTTGGTGTTGCATATTTCGCGCGCTTCTTCAATTGTTCGTACAGCACCGTCGCAAACACACCTATTTTCTACTTTCGCATCCTCGCAAAGTCGGTTGGGCCCTCCCTCTTCGCGCAATTGCTAGCACAAATTGGTGCTTGTTTTTTACGCTTGTCGTTTTTGTGCTATAGTGTTAATAAGAGATAATTAAGGGAGAAATTTTCTTTCTAAAGGATTATTTCTGGTGGCGCTCCTCAACTTTACCTATGCCAGTGGAGAACGGATATGCGTTAACAAGAAATGAAATGAAATCTTTCAGGTTTACATCCCATTGTTATGCAGTGTACGCTAAAGAAGACGGTGATCACAAGAAGTGAATGAAATAGTGGAATGAAGAAAGTGGGAGGAAACGGGAGAACCACGAGAAAACCCACGGACACTGTGTTTATTCAACACAAAGTTCACTTGGAGTGAGTGGTGATCGAGCCAGGGACTCTAGACAC
Organism: Thermobia domestica; assembly: GCF_964235325.1. Classification (NCBI taxonomy): domain Eukaryota; kingdom Metazoa; phylum Arthropoda; class Insecta; order Zygentoma; family Lepismatidae; genus Thermobia; species Thermobia domestica. The sequence continues at coordinate 56,568 of NW_027656497.1, forward strand.
CAGACGTAAATGCTCTATCAGTGAGCCATCGCAGTCCCGTGCGTTAACAAGAGGAGACTGTAGAACACATTAGGATAGTATTTCCACGAAGAAATGTTAGTTTAAGTATTGTATTAATTTGACCTCGTATGTGTGTATGAATATTAAAATTGCCATTTATTAATAATTGTCAATAATACTGCATTAACACTTTATTTTCTTATGTAGGGCGTACGGTAGCTCAGTGGTTGCCGCTGGCAATAGCCGAGTGGTCTCGGGCGTTCGGATTCGGCTCATGAGGCGCAATCCACTGGGGGTTCGAATCCCCCTGAAGAGCAAGGTCGGAATTTTAACTGTCCTGGATCTTTCTGTGTTTGTGTCCCTGTCGTATTTGGATTACGCAAAAATTGTGCGAATTGCCAATGGCGAACAGTATCCCGGTTGGGACGATTTTTTTTTTTTTTTAAAAAAAGTGGTAGAGCATTCACCTCCGGTGCTTGGGGTCCCTCGTTCGATCCCACCTCGCGCCGTGTGAACTTTGTGGTGGACAAACACCGTGCTCGTGGGTTTTCTTGGGGGTTTCCCGTTTTCTCTTACTTTCTTCATTCCACTATTTCAGTCATTTCTTATTATCACCGTCTCCTTTAGCCTAACCGGTCTAACTGTGGGACGTTAAACTTAAAGATTTCATTTTCATTTCTTTTTTTTCTTTTTTTTATAATAGCAGTCTTGCATTTCTTTGTCCCAAAACGACTCTTCTTTCAGCAATCTTCTTTGTTCATAATAGTAGGCAACTTATTTTTTCAACTACTGTACTTGGATACTTTGTGTTGACTTCCAATGTACACTGACTGTCCTCGGGAAGAACGAAGCGTCAAAGTTTGACAAATAAGGTTGTGTTAGCGCCTTCAGTACGCGTCAGACTCTTCATAATTCAGATCATAAACTTGATCCAAATTATGGGGCAAGGTTCAGGCTTATTAATCATCAAGGGCTCCTCTACCTGTCAACTTCATTAGCACAAAAACTCTAAGCACCAAATAAAGCTACATGTAAGAATGTGATCATCAGCACAGGTTGAATCAATTATATCATCTGTATGCATTTTTTTATTATTAGTAGTAGAGAGTTTTGTATAATTTTCAGCAGTTAGCAATTAGGTAAGCATCTTATATATAGTGATACACTATAAAGAAAGGTAGTAATGGTGAAAGAAGAATTTAGGACAAAACAAGAACATTTTGTGGGTACGATATTCAAACAATCATCATTATCATCATAGGTATTCTGCCATTATTGGCAAGTCACTTGCTGCAACTGAGAAACTTCCACAGTCCTCCGCTAATATTTTTGTCTTCACGTATGATTTTCCTGTTTTGATATCGTCCATTAATTGCAAACTTCTGCTTCGTCCTCTTCCTCCTCTCTTTCTTGCCATCATACCTTGTACCACGTCTCTCATGATACAGTTCCTTCTTAGCCAATATCCCAACCAGTTTCTCTTCCTCTTCTTAATAATATCTAAAATTGTTCTTCCCCCCCCCCCCATTTCTAACATCCTATCATTCGTTTTCCACTTGACCTAGCTAATTCGCTCCATTCTTCTTGACACCGTGTTTCTGGGTTTTCCCGGGGTTATCCCGTTTCCTCCCACTTTCTTCATTCCACCATTTCATTCATTACTCATCATCACCGTCTCCTTTAGCCTAACCGGCGTAATCGTGGAACGTAAAACTCAAAGATTTCATTTCATTTCATTTTTTCATTCTTCTTCACACTCACACTTAGAAAGCTTCCAGTCGTTGTTCACCGCTTTTGCGTAATGTCCATGTTTCTGACCCATACAGTACAATACTCCATACGAAGCATTTTATGAGTTTTTTCCTCAACTCTTTATTCAAGGTCCCACAAAATAGAAATTTCTTCATTCTAAAAGATTCTTTCATCGCTCCTATTGTAGCTTTTATTTCATCTTCACACTTCATATCATCACTAACAATACTACTCTGGTATCGAAAACTAGTCACTTGTTCTATTTTTACCCCTCCTATTTCTATATTTGACACAAACTCCTTCGTTCCAATCATCATGGCTTGTGTCTTTCTCACATTTATTTTCATCCCATATTCTTCACAGCTCTTAAAAAAAATAACTAAGATATATCAGTTTTACACCTCATAAGGTTATGTCGTGGAGGATAAAGAAAGTGGTGATGAGAATAATCGAAATGGTGAAGTGAAGAAACTCTGAGAAAACGAGAGAAACCCGAGAGAACTGAGGCATACAGTGTTTGTACACCGAATACTTTACATGGCGCGAGCTGGAATACAGTATTAGATTAGCCGGGAAGGCTAAATTGTGAGGAGAATAATGAAAACTACACGAAAGAGAGGGAAAAAAGACTGAAGGCTTTCGAAATGTGGGTGAGGAGAAGAATTGAGAAAATATACTGGCCCAAGCGGAGTGAGAAAGTGTTTAGCAAATGGTAGAGAAAAAAAGGAACAACTTTAGATTTAATTAAGCCTTGAGGTATGGGTTTCAGTCTTCCTTCAGAGACGCTAAAAATGGACGCTCTAAAGTTATCCAAGCCTATGATGGAGTATTGATAAATTAAACGGAAATGAGGTGTGTGAATCATACTCCAACTCTCCGTCTAGTTGTTGTGTTTATATACCACACATGTCATCAATGTATCAATTGTTTGTGCGTTTATATACCACAACTGGCTTCAATGTAACGATTGGTTGTGCGTTATATACCGCAATCGTCTTCAATGTAGCGATTGTTTGTGCGCTTATATACCACAGCCGTAATCAATCTAACGATTGGTTGTGTGTTTATATATCACATCCACCCTCAACGTAACGATTGTTTGTGCGTTTATATACCACAGCCGTAATCAATCTAAGGATTGGTTTTGTGTTTATATATCACATCCATCCTCAATGTAACGATTGTTTGTGCGTTTATATACCACAGCCGTAATCAATCTAACGATTGGTTGTGTGTTTATATACCACATCCGTTCTCAATGCAACTATTGATGGCCAATATTAAAGTAAACATTGCCACGCTAGACCTGTCAATAATGACAGAATACCTATTTAAAATATCATTGAAGGATTGAATTCTTTAAAGAATCGGTAGTTAGCCTACTGATGCAGTCCGCCAAAGGCTTCGAGGACACACAACTTGAAAGTCAGGCGTCATAAAGCGTTAAGGATTTCTCTTTGTTTTGTCGAAAATGATATGTTTTATTATTGTCAATAATAATAATAATAATAATAATAATAATAATAATAATAATAATAATAATAATAATAATAATAATAATAATAATAATAATAATAATAATAACTTTATTTTCAGTGCCGTGAACAGCTCATTGGCAAAAATACAGCACTATGTTAAGTTCATTATACAATCATTTAAAACAGACAAGAATATTTGTGATATAGCATGAATATTAGCAGGTTAAGACCCTTGTCAGAAGTTTAATATATTCACATTGCAAGATCAATGCTGATTATAAAATAAGATTAAAATAGATACAGTCAATATCATAAAATACTATTAACAGAACTATGAAAATTAAAGTTTCATTTAACTATCGTTAAAATAATGAGTCAACTTTGCTTAAAATTTCGTATCTTCTATGTAAAAGATCCTTGTTACCTATTGTCACATTTCCACATAAAATATTGGTTCTTTGAATAAAATGTTATAACTAAAGATATTCTGAAGATATATAATAATAATAAAATCAAGACTCTTGTCATGAAGTTAAAACAGATTAATCTTTGGAAATAAAATATAATTAAATAAAATAATTGCTCTATTGTTTCTCCCAACATATGTTCATTTTAAACTGTTATAAGACATTGTCACTCCTCAATATTTCACGTTTTGAATTTAGTGCTACCAATGTTGACTGACTTCTTACACTATAACACGGCACTCTTATTCCTATATTTTAAAAGCAGTAATCGCTACTATATTTATTATCCAATACCATTTGAATAAAGTATTTATCCATAAAATTTCTTCTTTCTGCTAGAGATTGAAGTCCCCAAAAAGTTAACCAATATTCATACTCGTGTGAATAGTAGTCCTTTTTCATTTTATAACATAGTAGTCGTATAAAACATTTCTGTACTGCTTCAAGTTTGTTAATAAGTATATTAGACAAACTGTTCCAAACGACTGAACCAAATTCAAGTTTGGATCTAACAAGTGTCTTATATAAGTACACATAAGAACTACCATTTAAAAAAATCAGGCCATTGATTAAAGATAAAACCTATTGTTTTTCTCGTTGATTGCACTAATTCATTTATGTGATTACTAAATTTCAATTGTCTGTCATAAATAATACCAAAATCTTTAATTTGTTCTACTTTGTTTATTCTTACTCCATGAATTTTATATTTACTGACAAAGTATTGAGTTTTATTAGTAAATGTCATATATCTAGTTTTTCCAGAGTTAATAGTTAATAAATTATTCTCGCACCAATGGTTTACTGCATCTAAGTCTTTCTGCAGGAGATAATTATCATACTCATTATTAACTATTCTAAAGAGTTTTATGTCATCTGCGTATAATAGTATTTTTGAATACCTTACTTTTCCTGGTAGGTCATTGATGAATAGAGAAAAAAGAAGCGGACCCAGGGGAGACCCTTGAGGTATTCCCTTCCCTATTTGACCTTGAGTAGATGTTACCTTGCCAAGTTTTACTTTAAAAGTTCTATTTGATAAGTAACTTTCAAACCATTTAATATAAGACAGTGATAGGCCAATGTTTGATAATTTATTCAGAAGTAATTTATGATCAATAGAGTCAAAGGCCTTTGACATATCAATATATATAACATCAACCTGTAAATTACTTTTTAGTGCAAAGTACGTAAAATCTGTAAAATGAATTAGATTCGTTGCAATCGATCTACCTTTATAAAAACCATGTTGCGTATCGCTTAAAATATTCTTTACAATCAAATATAAATGTTGGTGTACGAACAATTCAAAAATCTTAGAGAATGCACTTACCAAACTAATAGGCCTATAATTTTTAACATCATATCTATCACCAGATTTGTATATTGGCACAACATATATTTGCTTCCATTTTGAAGGGAATACTCCAGTCTTTAACGATGCGTTACATATAATAGCTAAATTTGACGCTATTTCATTACTACAGGCTTTAATGATATAATATGGAATGTTATCAGGCCCAGGTGTAGTGCTTCCCTTAATTTTACTGATTGTTTCAATTATTTCTTTTTGCGTGAAAGATGGAGTACAAATGGGTACATAATTATCATTATATTCTGTCAGTTTCAGATAATATTAATAATAATAATAATAATAATAATAATAATAATAATAATAATAATAATAATAATAATAATAATAATAATAATAATAAATTCAACTCCATATTGAAAGTTAACCCTTTTCTGCTTCAGTTGTCTTCAACTTATTGCTATGTTAATAACCATAGATGGAGTGAGTCGGTGGGTGATGGGTCAGCAGGACGTGACCCACTGTGGTTCACAACTGAGTGTGATCAGCTCTTACCCGTTGACCCACCATGACCTATTCTGACCCACCGTCCCTCTCTGCTCAGTGCATTATAGACAGCATCTTCTGAACACTGATGAATTTGTCCACGTTTTACAGGCTTTCATTTTACTTCGTTTTTCATTTGTTTCTGGTTACTTACCTGAGATGAGAATATCTAAGTGAAAAAAGAACTTCAGGCACTTTTAGATATTGATATTTGTAATTGCAATAATAGCAATAGGACTTTTTACTTGGCTTTCGAGACAGTAGAATTTTTCAGTTGTTTTTTCTTTGCGTTTGCCTTGTTTACCTTGACCTGAAACTTTCAAATTTCATCCTATTTTCCACAGAAAAGTATCTGCAATTCAGAAAGGAAATAATTATATACGATGATTAAATTTAAATTCATCGTAATATGGCCTATGACAAACACTTTACCATTTTATATCGTAAAGGCTATATCCACCGGTATTGTAACAGAGCGGTACTTGAGCGATTGACCGTAGAAACTCAAACTTCGATTGGTGATAATTTCACAGCGTTGTTTTATTACAAGTGTAAACTGTTTAGTCAGTGGAGAGGAGAGCGTGGATCATTGGTCAGAGTTGGTGACGATGGGTTTTAGTGGGTGGTGGGCCAGAGTGGGTCAGAGAGGGTGGTGGCTCATCGTGGGTCGTGGGTCAAATTTTCATTGACTCACTCCGCCTCTATAAATCACCACTTGATTTTTAAAATAAAAGTTTGAATAAATTAGTCTTTAGGTTAAACATGTGTCTTGCATTTGATTTTTCTCAGCAAGTTCAGACACAGTATGTATCATATGAGTTCAGCTTATCTCATTCGGTCGGAATCAAACTTGGCATGATCGTAGACTTAGAACTTTTAAGCAAGCGTGTACACGTTTATAAACGTATAAGGTAGTAATATATTGCGCAGGCTTTTGGTTCCTAAGTTATTGGCTGTCAAAGTTTGAGCCACATTTTGGAAAACCCAAACATCAACGAAACTCACCCGATCTGGTTGAAACTAAACAGAGTGATCTGGTATAATGTTCGTACTTTTAGTTCCCGAATTGGAGGTGGTCAAATATTCAGTCACATTTTCGAACACAAATGACGTAAAACCAAGGTGCCGTAAGACGGTACCGTAAAACCAAGGTACTTTCCACATTAGGGGTTACTTTGCACAAAATATGAAAAGAGTTTCACAGTCCTCTGTCGGTAAAACCATGAACTGTAAAGAGGAAGATAGAACATCTAACCGTATTTTGAGAATAATGTTCGGGATTAAAATCAGTTCTAATTACCAGGAGGGTTTGTTATTTTGGAGGTATGTAAAGCAGTCAATGTAAAGACGACCAAAATTTGAGATATCACCTACAAGAATTTCAAAGTTAAGTCAGTTTCGTAGAATACTACTGTCTATAACGGGACTGTGATGTAATAGTTGAAATTGAAATGTGAAACTTTTAAAGTCATGAAAAAAGAAAAACTGGGAGAAGGCGGTTTCAGCCTCTACTCGGGGTTACTTTGCACTGGTCCAAAATACCGCTTAGATAGGAAACTATTACTACTGGAACCTCCTGCATTCTAAATTTAGGTAAATTTCCTATTTAGGTAGATGCCGGAATGAATTTCTTGTTGGACTGTAAATTATGAACAGCGGCGGATCCAGAAAAATAGTTTGAGAGGGGCTTCACTCAAAAAAGGCTTTTTTTTTTTTTTTTTAGAAATCATTAGTCTTTTAGGGGGGCTTGAAGCTTATACGCATAGGAATGACTAACATTAGATTTTTTAAAAAAGAAATCATGTAATTTGGGTGGACTTTAGCCTGAAAGTCCCAAACCCCGTAAATCTTCCACTAATTACAGTTGAGATGATATTCATGGACATAAGGAATAACCAAGGCAAATCAGTTCACGGGGACATTTTTCTGTTCCTGAGTTGGCATTTTTGTGGGACATATGCTAAACTATTAGAATGTGGTTCCTATGCCGATACCAGAAAATACATAAGACGAAGAAAGACATCAACCAATTTTGCGACCTGCTATCAAAACGTGTGAAATACATGCTATATAGGCTTCTGGTTCCTAACTTATGCGCAATCAAAATTCTAAATCAATTCATTGTGCATAGTAAAAATGTAATGAATCCTGTTTGGGCAAACATAAATAAATAAATAAAATGTACAACTATTTATATGACTATGCGTACTTCAGTCGTTATTCATGTTTCTGCAATGTTTATAGGATCATTACTTTTTCTTTCAAACGTTTTAGACCGCAAACGTCCTACTCTTAATCATAATTAATCATTAAATTAGACACTTAATAAGTTGGATGTCAGTGTGCAATCATGGGTGGTCGGTTTAAGCAGTTTCCACTGTAATTCTCTCTTGTTCGTTCCGAAAATTTTCCATAATTCCTGCTACTGTCATTAAGAACTTAAAATCCTTTATTTTTTTTCCCCTGAATTCTTGTGTCTTGTATTATGTCAGTAGGCACGGGAGCTCTCTTCAAGTTTATTATTATTCGTATTATTATTTTAGAAAAAGAAAAGAATTAAAGATTCCATCAAGTAGGCAGCCACCCCTCTATTATTATAAACTTCACCTTGATTCGCACCTCGGGGCTAACAGGTCTCTGTTGGAACGAGAGCAGTTAACAGGTAAGTTGAAGTAAGGGAGGGGGCGACGCTGTAGTGGGTGGGGATGACTGAATATATAGGAGTAAGCTGACCGCCCGGAACCTTGAGGGCAAGAAAAATGGAATGAAAAAGCCCAAGTCATTGTGGCCTCATCATGATTGGCTGTTGCACGAGATTGATGGACAGTTACCATTTTTATGGAATGCAATCAGAAGAGAGGAAGGAAATCACTGTGACGTAAGAGGTCAGATGATAATAATAATAATCATAATAATACTTATTACGAAGCAAAATCATTTCAGTCTTTGAAAAACACTGATATGAAAAATTCGAAACATTTAAGAGTTACGGGTTGCATAAGCATCTAGGCAAAAATATTTAGATACAGTAAACTCAAGATTATCCGTGATCTTTCTTTCCTTATCATCTTTTTCTTTTTCAACGACACATCACTTGTGATAAAATGTTTAAAAAAACATTAACAAAGAAAAGATGTTTTAACACTGAGAAAGAAGAACAGTTGACGAATTATTTTTTTAATGAAAACTTGTAAGTACAGAAACCTACTGTTTATTAAGTCCTGATTGTACAGGGTGAACCAAAATTCACGAAAATTATAAGTGTGAATAACTTGTTTTATTTATCATTAGTTTCCATTGATATTTCACAGACTTAAAAACCAAGGATAAGAGATTGTTTATACTTGTGTGTGGAATATAATCTCTGGTAGGTGTCCGACCTCACAGTTTCAGGCCCTGTGTAGAACATGATTCATGACAGGGATCAACACTTCTGATCCGAGTGCCCGTATTTCTGCACAAATATCGTCCTCGAGCTTCTGTATTGTTTCTGGTTTGTTCACATACACTTTGTCGTTCAGATAGCTCCAAACAAAATATTAAAGCGGAGTGAGATCAGGCGAACGGGAAGGCCGGTTTATGTCAGTGTTTCTCCGTCTGATGCGATGGCCGAAAAATCAACCTCAGAATCCCAATTGATTCCACTGTAAGACGCACTACGGTCTCAACCATGTTTAGATATCGATTACCAGTCATTGTTACTGCATTGGCTTCAATATCTTCAAAGCAGTATGGCTCGTTGATCGTTTCTGCGTCATGCCACATCATACAGTGCACTTCACAGGATGCCGTTTGTTGTCATGCGTATCGAGTGAGTTTTCACTGTTCCAAAACCTACAATTTTGTCTGTTAACAAAAGCATCAAGTGTTGACCCCTTGTCATGAATCATGTGCTGGCCCTCTCTGTGAAGCCCATAATGGCTGACACCTACCTGAGATTATATTCCACACATACCTGTAAACGATCTCCCATTCATGGTCTTTAAGTCTGTGAAATATCAATGGAAACTAATGATAAATAAAAACATTACTCATAGCTATAACCTCTTCGTGACTTTTAACCCACCTTGTATATGGAAAATCCCTACAGTAAATTTTTAAAAATTGTAGAAAAGTATTTTCGTATTGATTTGTATCCTTTCCTTCAGCCATTTTGCGGATTATCCACGTTGCCACGCCACCCAATTCCACGGATAATCGTGAGTTTACTGTATTCTTAAACCTTCATTATAAACTCAAGACGCCTCAGTTTCTGTCATGATAAGTCCTAATAGTTCACAGCGAGGCTAATAGATGTCACTAGCTACGGCGCTGCCTCCTACCAGATATCAAGAGATGTCACTAGTGTGCAGGCAGTTTGCAGACGTGATGAAGGCTAGAGGGAACTATTACTACTACTACACTAATAATAATAATAATAATAATAATAATAATAATAATAATAATAATAATAATAATAATAATAATAATAATAATAATAATAATAAAACTAGTAGTAGTAGTGGTTGTGATTGTATGAGCAGTAAGCGAGTGTGCTTGTACTATTTCCAAATTCGCGAGCTTAGCTCTTGAGCTCAATCGGCCACAAGGTCAATTAATGAGGAAAATATATATCTCATGAGCTCCTGAAGTTAGGAAGATGAAATTCCTAACTAAGAAGAGAAACTCGGTTAATGAACTCTCATTAAAATAAATCGGACACTTGACCCAGCATTTTCTAAAATTTAGGTATTACGAAATGTCCCTGGTTCTCGCCACACACTACAAAATTTTGTGGTACAAGATTGTTATGGCGATGGCGGGTTTGTGGTTTGGGCTGACATCATGTTAGGGGTACGTTTACCCCTGCATACGTTTCCCCAGGATACTGTGGAGGATAGAGACGTTATCCTGTAACAATATGTGCGATGCATATTACTCTAGAGTTCGTCTAATGGTTGTCATAATGAGCGCCAACATAATGTTTAGTTGGTGGAGGAGTACCTAAAACACATATCAAGTGGTCACCACGCTCTCCGGTTCTAATACCGATTGAAGATATCTGGAACACCCTTGGACGTCCAATTGCAACCCAAAATCCACCATCCGGGATGACCTCGACAGGGTATTTGTTGAAGAATGGGATGTATTACAATAGAAGCTGCTGACTGGGTTCATCAGCATGTGGGAGCATTGTGTGTAAGTTGTTTATCTGTTCGGGTGATTGATTTCAATGCTGGGTGTTTCTATGTTGAACAGGACCGACGTGAAATTGACAGTAGGAACCCATTCAAGGTTGGTGCTTTACAACTGCCCTTAGCTGTGTTCGTATGTGATATAACTTTAACCGTGATTCCTGGATATCTCTTCCACACGTTCGATTCCGCAAAACGGCACCGGTTCTCTGCCTCCGTCCCTTAGATATATGCCCAAAAAATCCTTGTTCAGAATAATACCTTTATGTATGGTCCTTAAAGGATTAATTTAAGAGGTTATTCAAGGTAAGACGAGTGAAAAATTTATTCTTGAGAAGCTGAATCCATATCGAAAACCGATTTCTCTCTGTCTATGATCGTTTCTGTTTTGTGGTGATCAATATTGAATCCGTACATCGTAGGTTCATACCACTTAAGATTCTATAGAATTTTGAAGGAATAGATGGAATTTGTTATCAGAAATCATTTCTTATGTGTCTTACGTTTTCGCTGTGATATCTGTCGAGATATAAAGAGAGAACCTGCCGGATTGATGTAAGTGTAACCGCTCTATAGTACTTTCAATACTTACGCATATGTAGCATAGTGTAAAAGAGTAAAAAGTATTTCTCTTATAGAGTAAGGGTACGGTTATACCGATATTTTCCTGTTCCCTTTGCAGTTTTATCAGATCGTTGTCCATTTGATCGTCTACTGCATAAACCAAACACATTTATTTTTGGAAAAGGAAACGAGAAATCAAGCTTCTTCAGTATGCGGTATTACTAGATTTCATTTGATACAATATGTTTGTTTTGCTCCTTACGTCCTGTTGAAGGAAGAAAAGGAAAGGATGAAAAATAGGAAAAAATCGATATAACAGTACCTTAAAAGTATGATACATCTGTGAGGTTCATTTGATAATGTTATACACGTTCTTAGCTCAAAGTGTGGAAGAATTGAGATTTTATGAAATTTCTAACTAATGTGATAATGCTTGTGGTTTCAAGGCAAAGCGGCTAATAGGTAAAAAAAAAATCCCTGTCAGCTATGCGTGTCAGTTTAAAATGTTGATCTTTAAATATATATTGCTTGCGGACTAATTCTAAGTTGCAGAAGTATAGCGAATAGAAGGACTCCCAGAAGTAACTGAGGTGGGTCTTGACTCTGATGGACTCCACATCCACTCAGGCTCTACATTCACAACAAAAGAAGTTGTGTTGCGTAGAATGTTCATTCCACCAAGCTAACTAGAAAATGGTTGTCATTAGCCTTACAGCAGTAACATAATGTTTATGTGGAGAAAGATGAAAATGAGCGAAGAAAGAAAAAGAAGGAAAGAAACAAAAGAAAGATCTTTCGCATTTACGAGTCCATTACTTTTCCAAATGTACACGGTCCATAATAACCAGTTGCAATTTTCTATCTGTAAAAAGAAAGAAAGAAAAATCTTAACACATTACTACTGTAGCGAGAAGGAATACAAAGATATACTCCTTAATACTGCGAAGAACACTTGGTTACACTTATGATAAATCAATCAAACTAATAGATAATGTCAGGTTTCACATTTTATATGTAATTTGATATGAACAAAGAAAGCATAAAGATTCTTGATTGAATCATTCATGTATGAAGATGCTTCCTGTCATATTAAACTCTCCTATTATTGACAGTATACTTTGTATACGTTTGAATATGTATTGCTCTTGAAGTATGTCAGGCAATAAATGAAGTTTTACATCCTTTTGTACAAGAGAAATGTAAGTGACAGTGGCGTATTTACGATTTTGTTTCAGAGGGAGGTTTTGCTAACTTTATTCCTGAAAATGTGAAAATTCTGCGAGATATTTCATTTACTTTAATATAGTAAATAAATTTCGGGGGGCGGGCCGCGGTGGTTCAGTGGTAGAGCGTTCACCTCTGGTGCATGGGGTCCCAGATTCAAACCCTGCTCCCGCCAAGTGAACTTGGTGGTGGACAAACACCGAGTGCATTGGTTTCCTCGGGGTTCTCCCGTTTCCTCCCACTTTTTCATTCCACCATTTCATTCATCTCTCATCATCACCGTCTTCTTTAGCCTAGCCGGCATAACCGTGGGACGTAAAACTCAAAAATTTCATGTCATTTTCATTTAAATTTCGGAAGGGGCTTAAGCCAGAAGTCCCCCTTTAATTACGCTACTGGTAAGTGGTATTGTTTATATGCAACAATAAGGTATGACTTTATTGTCTTTAATGACTAGAGATCTTCTACGCAGGAAGTATGGAGAAGAATAGGGGGAAAAAATATGGTTCTGAAACTAATGCCTGGGGGAGAAGATGGTTCAGTGGTAGAGTGCTTATCTTAGTTCTTGGTTCGATCGTCAACCAACTAAGTTCGTCGTGGACAACAATCATGTTCGTGAGTTTTCTCGGAGTTCTCCCTTTTCCTCCCACTTTCTCATACCATCAATTATTCTATCATCATTCACTTACCTTAATCATCGTCTCCGTTAGCCTAATGAGCATAATCGTGAGACGTTAAACTGAAAGATTTCCTTCTACACTGTAAACAAAACATGTGAAGTGGAAAGAATTGGAAAAAATGTTCGAAAATTGATACATACGTTGGGTACCTATTTAAACCCACTACTCAAAATATTGTTTTCTTCCCTTCGATGCGTTTTTGCAACTAAACTTAGTACTGAAATCATCTCTGGACAATTTTCGGAGATTGTTTTCCGACCCATCAGTTAAAGTAAATTTAATATCTTCTACGTCTTGCAAATGTCTACGAAAGTTGGTCTTGAGATGAACAAAGAAATGGGAATAAATCATGGCTATAAGAGAATTATGGCCACTTCATTTTGGCGTGATGGGCGGAAACATGTAAAAAATGAAATGAAATCTTTCAGTTTTACGTCCCACGATTATGCCGGCTAGGCTAAAGGAGGCGGTGATGAGGAGAAATGAGTGAAATGGTGGAATGAAGAAAATGGCAGGAAATGGAAGAACCCAGGGAAAACCCACGCACACGGTGTTTGTCCACCACAAAGTTCACTTGGCTTCAGCAGGGATCGAACTAGGGATGGTATCGAGACGAGACGAGACGAGACTTGGTACAGTCTCGGTCTCGTCTCGGTTGATAAATAACGGTCTCGGTCTCGTCTCGAGTAAAATATCACCGTCTCGGTCTCGGTCAACAGATGCTTGTCTCGATCTCGGTCTCGGTCTCGAGTACCAAATCTCGGTATCGTCTCGAAAGTCTCGAAATAAATAGTATGAAATTAAAATAGTGAAAGTATTGTTCTCGTACAGTCTGTTGTTTACGCTTATTTTTTCCTCTCATTTTGACTTAGAATTATGGTATGGTGTACCTCTTCATAGCTAATTTGCTAGTGCTAATGCGTTCCATGTGCGTATTCCACGTTCGATAATCAGTGGGTTTATCATCCTAAACAATAATAAAACTCATATTTCACTTTCAGCAATAGACTTTGTCTCATATAGCCTCAGAACTGCCTATACAATTTAACTCTATTAAATTAACTCCAGTACTATACAGTAGTTTATTTCCTTCCTTTGAACCAGAATTGTTCAATACTTCCTAACGGATAACGCAACACATAGTAGCACGAATGTATCTAATCTTACCGAAATTGAAACTTTACAATTTCTCATTTATTATTCAATACATTCTGCTTTGACTGTTATTCTAAAAACAGAATATAACATTCATTATCTTAACAAATAGGGTAAATTATTACTACAATATACGTATTTTGTTTGAAATTGATGAAATGCTTTATTACCATTTCACATCTCCATGTTTAATTGACACTTAATAACACGAACGTCCTGAACCTTGTGTTGGGAGCTACTACACTCATCTTTGCTATGTGAGGTCTCGAGTTGGATCACAAAACAAGTTAGATTCAAAGTCCGATGTTTCGCATAGTTCGCGTCTAATTTTAAGTGCATTCTGTTTCTTATACAAGTTCATAAGGTCGTAATGCATTACGCAAGCACATATCCAGTGCCGTAACATAGATTAATCTTATTCCTGAGCTCTCAACGGTGCATGCAATCTTTACTCGAGAAAACTAATCTTGCATTCATTACGTTGAAATTTGATATTGATTAAAAATTACTTGCAAAACATGGGCATACATATTATATAAGTATATAGGTAATTCGAGTTATCTATATCGAGTAATCAAGTTATCGAGTAATCTTTCCAAAACAAGTGATTCTTAACTTTCTAGTTTTCTTTTGTATTAATTTTCGTAGGTTTGCTGCAACATGATGGATTGAATAGTCAAAAATATCTTTTCGCTCTATGATTTTCATTAAAGTTTGGATCCATTTTTACCCTACCTTACCTAGTAAAAGTTATATATATAGTCTTAGTTGAAGAACCGGTTTTTCGCTTCTGTAAAATTACAAAATTATGACTTGGTTTAGTTTACCTCCGAGGTCCAGATATAATAAAATCATCACCATCATCAAATTCAACCATTATCAATCCATTGCTGGATGAAGGTCTTTCCAAGTCTTCTCCATAAATATCTAACTTGGGCAATTCTTTTCCAGGTTACTCCTCAGTGGCTCTTGATTTCGTCACACCTTCTTGTATGCGGAGGTTTCCCAGGCTGTTTATGTCTCGTGGTATCCAGTCTAGAATTGTTTTCGTCCGTCGATCATAATTTCTTCTTGCAATACGTCCAGCACACTTTCCAGCTCATACTAAATTATTTCATTAGCACCATCAGTATTCATTTCTATATATTCGGGCTACAAATAGTTCGAATTCGCTACTTTCGGAGTACAGACACGGTACTTTTTAATCTTCGGATCTGGCAACGCTGACTGAATGATTTAAACAAACACACTGTGAACACCCCCATTTGATCTAGCGGCTATCACTCTTGATTTCGTTTCGCGTGGTCCCGAGTTCGATTTCCGGTAGGGGTAAAGTTGAACGACCGAAGCGGTTCGGATTCCACTATAATCATTAGCTCCACGCCTTTTTTAGCCGCCCTAGCATAACTGTGGAACGTTAAACTAAAACAAAACAAAACAAAAGTGAACACTGTGTATTACTAACTGTAAGTCCTTGAATAATTGCATATAGCTATATGGTATGGATCGAGTTTGAGGTGGTCGGTGGCCAAACTAAAGCAAGTGAAATGTAATTAGGGTGTAATTAGAACTTTTAATTAAGCACGGTCTTAAAGTGTACACCAGGCCTAAGGCTTAGGGGGAACAACTAGTGTTACTGAAAATGTATTAGTTACATTTAATTTCAGTTACAATTTGCATTTATATGTATTGCTGGAACGAAGACTTTAACATTATAAGTAGCCCAAAGACTATGAAAAACGTCGTCTCTTGAAAGCATTCTTGTACCATGAAACAAATTACGAGTAATTTTAAAATATTTTGCAGTTTATCTACGTTATTTGCACGTATTTATAATAATATTTAGCAATTTATTTAAGTGGGCAACACTGCTTAAAATAATGTAACTGCGATTTGTTGTAATTAAAACCACCAAAAACTATTGTTGTAATGTTATAAAAGCAAAGGAAAGCAATAATCATTATAAAAATTTAATACAAATACGTCATTTTAAGCAGTATAACAATCACTACCAATGTGTTTGGTATCTCTGAAACGATTTGAAATAACAATTGTTGTAAATGGCATTAGAAGCATTTAAGTCCTTTGGAAGCATCTGCATGATGAGAGGTGATATGTCAGCGTGTTTTCGAAGTAAAGTCTTATAAAAATAAGGTGAAATTCAAGTTTAACAACATTTTACCCGCCCCTTCACCCCTGATAATTTAACGCATTGCGTGCAAAATTTTTGGGACATACCTGCATCAGTGTGTACCGTTTCGTTACTAATGATCAGAACTGAAATTACCATTGAAAGTTATTCAGAATGTAACTGTGGACATCTCAGTGAAACTCATATTCTATCACATGCAAGAAGACATAGAAGGAAAAGAAGCGAACCAATATCATGCAGACGACTGTTGGACAAAACCAACGTTTGTAAACATTGTTCTAAAATTGCATTGTTCGACAAATTGGTTTCGCATTTCAGTTGATTCATTTTTGCATCAAACCATTGCCTGCAATCAAAATGGAAGGTACCATTTAACATACTTTATCCCATTACAGAAACAGTTATCTCTTATAAAAACACATTTCAAATAACTTTGTTTCGTAGATACAATTTGCGAAAACTAAGGCTCTCATTTGCAATTTCACCGATCGTACCCGCTTCACTCACTTACGGAGTGAGGTTGGAGCGATAATTTTCTAGGAGTTAGATTTTTTTCCTTTCCATTATGGCACTTTCACTCTAATCATCTTTTCGACTAATGCAATATTCCCGAGCTATAGAATGATAAATACCCTCTGTGATTTCCTATTCGAATATTTGTTCTGGTGTTTTCATATTAGTGATACTGGACGTTTTACCTGATGCAGGTACCATGTCTTGGTGATCATTTTAAAAACTGTTTCCCATATGAACAATCTTTTGCAACAGCACTCTTAGTTTTTAAAGGGATGTCGAACGAGGTATCACTCACCCCATGTTTCCATATTCAATTTTGAAGTTGCGCCCTGGGCCCCCATGAAGGGTGGCCCTGGGAGTCTCCGCGACAATATCAATCGATGTGCCACATGACATTTTCTATTTGAGTTTTTGTTCGGTTCATTTATGTTCAACCGTTTTCATATTAGTGGTACTGAACGTTTTACTGTATCTGATAGAGGCGAGGCCGAGACGAGACGTCTTGGCGGCCATTTTGAATACAGTGCACAATATGAAAGATCTTTTGCCACAACGCTTTTTAGTTTTTAAAGATATATGGAAGAGGTACCACTCACCTCTTGCTTCCATTTAAAATTAAAGTTGGGCCCCGGGAACCCATGCAGGGCGGACCTGGGTGACACCGCGACCATATTATATATATATATATATATATATATATATATATATATATATATATATATAAAGAGAGAGAATTCTATTTGCATCAGCAGTGTTTCGGGAGAGGCTTGAGGAACGAGTAAGAAACATATGCGTTGTACGTGTAATGCAAAAAAATTACCACAAATTTATTTCGGGAGGGGTTTGACCCTAATAACCACCCCTAAATACGCCACTGTACATCAGTCAACCATTCTCATATTATCTAACACAGCAACGAAACAAATTTTGAGTAAAAGCAATTTTAGTATCTATCAATATCAATATTCGAGACGAGACCGAGACTTTCGAGACTGACCTAAGTCTCGTCTCGGTCTCGTCTCGATTTATAGAGGTCTGTCTCGGTCTCGGTCTCGTCTCGGTATTTAAAAGTCCGTCTCGGTCTCGTCTCGGTATATAAAAATCCGTCTCGGTCTCGATCTCGTCTCGATAATTCGGTCTCGGTCTCGGTACCATCCCTAGATCGAACCAAGGACTCTACCCACCTGAGGTGAATGCTTCATCACTAAGCCAACGCGGCCTGGGCGGAAACACATAGGGATGGGCATTATCGTGATGCAGAACAATACTGTCCAAGTGAACACTC
The DNA here is from genome assembly GCF_964235325.1 of Thermobia domestica. NCBI lineage: Eukaryota > Metazoa > Arthropoda > Insecta > Zygentoma > Lepismatidae > Thermobia > Thermobia domestica. The sequence continues at coordinate 74,873 of NW_027656497.1, forward strand.
GCTTTCCTGAACTTTAAAAACAGAAACCGGCACGAACGGAACAGTGTTGATCGTTTCATCATATTGGAAAGAATTGGTGTAATATCTCGATTCTACGAAGATTCTTTCTAATCAGCAGATGCACAGTCTCTTTCGTTTTTCATTGGCCACTGCTATTGCAGATCTGCTATCACAATACGCCGTCGAGGTTTTTCCTGCGGAAATTTTGTCATCCACGTTCTAAGATTGGTAATGTCAAGGTGTGTGCAGCTTGCTATGGATATCCGGAGCTTGGGAGCACCTCTATTTCCAAAAACTCGAACACATTTCCGTGTATTCCTCTGTTATTCATAATAATCATGTCCTTTATTTATTTATCTGCAAATAAGAATTTATGGGCATTAGTAAAATATCGTATTACGCAGTGCCGGATCCAGGATATGATCAAGGGAGAGGCTAAACCATAGTTTGCAGCTTTATCCACTGTAAAACAAGATTGAAGCCTATTTTATCTAGTGTATACCTGAGCGTCAAAGGGGGGATATAGCCCCTTTTGGATCCGCGCCTGGACGTGTCTATGCGTGAAGTTCCATTTTAATCTGATAAAAAAATACATATATATATATATATATATATATATATATATATATATATATATATAGGAAGAGTTGTAAAATTCAAGATGAGAGCTGAGGCGTGAAGCACCTTTTTGAATTCGAGACGAGACGACAAACATGGCATTCTGGTCTAGTTTTAGATATGAGAATCGAGACGAGATGAAATTAGAAATTTGTCCAGTCTCGTAAGCAACGTTAGTACACTCAAAGTTTTGATCTTAAACACTGTTTAAGTGCCACATGTTTCATAATATAAAACTATAAGTAGATAAGTTGATTGTATGAACATAATGAAGAGAATTTATCAACGTTTAACATCTTCAGATTTGAAGACGAATCTTGGTAGCTCGAGCTACCGTTGGCTATGAATTCATTGCTCAACACTGATGCTAAGAAACCTCCCCAGGTCCGGATGGCATCTCATATGGATGTCATTTACTTTTAGCAACCATGTCATAAATGTTAGTAATATTGTACTTTGTCTTTCAAAAGAAATTAACAAACACATCTATAACTGACAACTTGCCTCGACTTGCAGAGCACGTTTTTCAAGCTAATGTTCTGCCATCTATAAACATTTTGTTGAATTTTTTCAAGTTGTCTACGATTCGATCAAGATTAGGTGAGACGCCATCCGGATCTGGGGACTTTTCTTAACATCAGTGTTGAATAAATACATAGCCAACGGTAGCTGCAGCTACCAAATTTCGCCTTCAGGTCTGAGGAGGTTAAAGATATGTAAGTCATTTCACAATATACTGGTTATCAATTTGGTTTAAAGGTTGCTACACCACACCCTTTCTGAACCTCTTGTGATGCGGAAAGATTCTGATAACGTCTACATTAAATTAAGTAATATAAAATCTAGTAATGAACTTTGTATATGGACTTACAAAACGAGACTACTACTAAATTTCCGAGACGAGACTTGACGATAAATACCGAAAAGTGGAACAGTGCTGAAAAATAGCGATATCAGTACACATATGTACAAAAAGAATAGCATTGTTATATGAAAGGACAAAATTCATGAAATGTCATTGCAGTATAAACAATAGCGTATGGTTATGATATGAATGATATTACTACGGCGAACGTACTAATGGACAAGGAAAATTTGGGCACTGCGCTAGCTCAACGACAGATTGATCCACTTTAGACCATGTTGTGACTGCCAGTGCTATAATTAACTACTGCTCCGCCCTCATGTAGCGCTACAACTAGAGCAGTACTATATTTCATCTATCGATTGATTGACATTGTAGTATTTATTGATATTTGTCGATATTTCGATATTTTTCGATTTTTCGATATTACACAATATATTTCAACTCATCGATAAGGCCTCTTTACCATGTTTCGATATTTTGTCGATATTAAATATTTTTCGATATGTCGATATCACAATATCTTTCGATGTTAAATATTTTCAATACATCGATAAGGCCTATCGATCACGTTTCGATATTTTGTCGATAGTAAATATTCTCCGATTTGTCGACATTACACAAAATCTTTCAATATCACAATATTTCGATATATCGATAAGATCTACCTATCGATCATGTTAGATATTTTGTAGATGGTAAATATTTTTCAATTTCTAGATATTACACAATATATTTCGACTTTTCAATATTTTTCGATATTTCGATGTATCGATAAGCTTTAGATCTATCACGTTTCGATATTTTGTAGATATTAAATATTTTTTACTTGCTTATATTTCACAAGTTTTCCAAGTTTCAATTTTTTCAATATTTCGATACATCGATAAGGTCTATCGATATGTTATGGATTAATTTGACGATACTTTACAATATCTTTTGATTTTTTCGATATTTGATATATCGATAAAGCCTATATCGATCATGTTGTGATATCCAATTTCAATATGAAAATCTGGATATCGCACCTACAAAGTTCCAAGTTGACACTAGTAACTGTCTCTCACAGGTAAAATGTCGTATCGTGGGCCACTCTACGTAGACGTTTACAATGATAGGCCTACTGTTAGCTACAATCTCATGAGTGACCGATATGTAGATCTCCATAGAACAAAAAAGGTGATGTAAATAGGAACTAATGATTTCCAGGAATAAATTTCATCTCCCCCTTCTCGTTTTGTTTAAACCGGAAGTAATATAAAGATACTACTTCCGGTTTCAATATTGATCCCGATAAAGCAAACATCGTCCAAAGATAGCGAAAAACTATTTTTGGAATTGTTTTAGTGTCCCTAGAACAGGTTACATTTGCGGCTTCATTCCTGTTATGAAACTTGACGTGATTGTCTCTCACTTCCGGTTTCAGTGTCAATCCCCCGGTATTTTGGAACTCTACTGTAATTTCAGAATTTATAAGGAAACGCTCATATTTTTATTTAAGAGTTTTAATCATGTTGTGCTGTTTGGTTACGAAACATGGCCGCTTACTCTGAGGGAAGAACGCAGGCTGGAAGTATTTGAGAATAAAATTATGAGACGAATATTAATTGAACTCAAGAAGAACGAGAATGGGGAATGGGGGAACTGCATAATTTGTACCGTTTATCAGACATTGTTAGGGTCATCAAATCAAGGAGGCTCAGGTGGGCAGGTTAAGTAGCCAGGATGGAAGCAAGTGTGAACACCTTCAAAGATTTAAGAAGCTTCATCCCGGCGAAATTAAAACACGGCTAATTTTACAGTAATTATGTGATATCTTCAAATAGATAAAAGATAATCGAAATGTGAAACAAGAGCGCCATAGACAATATGATTTTACATGAGATATCGTTATCACGACCCACTTATCTGCTTACGATTTCTGGCCATTTTGAAAATCGGCATTTATTTTCGCGTTTCTAAACGGCTGGAAACGGAAAGCCACTAGGTGACTTGTGATAACGGTTTCTCATGTAAAATGATATTGCCTAGAGTGCTCTTGTTCCACATTTCGATTATCTTTTATCTATTTGAAGATATCACATAATTACTGTAAAATTAGCGGTATTTTAATTTAGCCGGGATGAGGCCTTTTAACTGGAAATCCAATCAGAAAGCAGCCATTTGGAAGACCTAGGCACAAACGGGAGGACAATATTAAGATAATGTCGCAGAAATTAGGAATACAAAGTAGAAATTGGATCCATTTGGCTAAGGATAGAAGTCAGTGGAGAGCTTTTTCAAACGCAGTTGAACCTCCAGATTTCATAGGTCATAGAGTTAGTTAGTTTTATTATTTATAAAAAAAAATCAGTTATTCTGTATAATTTTCCTACTTCTTCTTTGTGTCTTTCCTTTTCTTCTTTTCTGTTATTAATTCATTTAATTTGTCTTTATTTTATTTTATTTTTCACTGCTTACTTATTTCCTTTATTTCGTGCTTGCTTACTTGTTCATTTATTTATTAACATTTCTCCTGTCTTCTGCATTTTGCTCTCTTATTCTTACGCCATGTTAACAAAACAAATTAAAAGAAAATGTTATTGAAAAAAAAAAGATGATGTTAGATTTTTTGATGTTGTTGGATGCAGTATAATGTATAGAGCCAGCAAATAGAAATATTTAGTATGCAAGAGAGTCTCTGCTTTGTAACTCCCAGGGCGTTAAGACTGATTCGGTATCTGTAGGAGTTAAAGCAGGTTGCGACAAGATTTTTTTTTTTTTCCACTGGAAGGTTTCTAAGATTGGACCACGAGATTTATTACAATCTCTGTTTTAAGTTGTTACTTGTTTTGACGGTATTTTCTTTCGTTTCGTTTGTATGTGTGTGTATATATATATCGAGCGATCTGTGCATACGAACTTATTTTTCTTATTACGTCCCTCCCAGATAGAAGATGAAATAACCAATTAAAACTAGGTTTCCAGAGGAATTAGTTCCCTCGGCCCCCTTTCTTTCTAGTGTAAAGGTTAGTAATTTTATTTCATTGCCTTTCCGTTCTCTTTTCAATTTATTTAAATGTTTTGCGAACGTTTTCTCAAGTGGGTCCACTTTCGTTAGTGAGAATGTTGTAAGGCCCACCTTACTTTTGTTCTATTCGGAATCAAATTTATATTTATGTTCTATTGTAATTTTAATCATGTATCATAGTACCAGTATACTTATATCTTTTAAATAGTTTTAATTAAATTTTCTTTACTATTATACACAATGCGATCTATAAGTTTCGGAACTACCTCGAAAGAATGTACTTATAAAGGTCGTAGGAAAGTCGTTGACAGGAATGCTTGTCAGTACCACCACCAGATTCGCTTGAATTGATCTAATATTCTCAAAACCTTCGCTCTTGAAAAAATCAGGCGAACATGATTTATTAAAGCACTGACCCTTCTTTTGGTTACAAAACGACAACGCCCGGCCAGAGATGGCGTGGGTCAATGAAAACTTGATCCATGATTCACTGACCCTTCATCTACCGTGACCTATTATGACCCATTCTGACCTATCACCCACCATGACCCATTCGGCCCACCACCCAACATGACCCACTTTGCCCCATCACATACAAAACTCATCGCCATCAACTGTAACCCATGACCTACGCCCTCATCTACACTGATTAAACAATTTACACTTGTAATAAAGTAGTGTAATAATATAGTCAGAGTTTACACGTGTGGCATTATCACTAATAGGAGTTTTAATTTCTACAGTCGATCGCCCAAAAACCGCTCTCTAACAATATCGGTGGATTTGACCCTTATGATATAGATTGGTAAAGTGTTTGTCATGGACCAAATTACGATGAATGTCAATTTAATTATCATATATAATTATTACCTTGTTGAATTACAGATAATTTTAAGTGGAAAAATAGGATGAAATGTAAAAGTCTCAAATCAAGGGAAAGCAGACCAACGTAAGGGAAAAATTAAAACAATGTAAAATTCGACTGTGTCTCGAAAGGAAAGTACTAAGTCCTATCATAATTACCATTATTATTATTATTATTATTATTATTATTATTATTACAATTATTATTATTATTATTATTACAATTATTATTATTATTATTATTACAATTATTATTATTATTACAATTACAAATACAGTGAAACCTCTCTAAAGCGGACAGCCGTGGGGAATCAAAAATTGTCCGCTATAGAGAGGTGTCCGCCTTAGAGAGGTTTCAATATTTTCTTACGTAATCTAATAAACAAGGTAATATGCGATTAGAAAAAAAAAGTATTTTTGCATGAATCACGTATTTATGAATATTACCAAAATGTTATTGTACCTGCATTATCTTGCGCCATCCAATTCGAGGCACAACCTTAATAAGATGTTATAGTTGTCTGCACTTTACACTTATCGCTACTTACTACGTTTTTGGTGTATTGATTTAATTTGTGAGTTAATTACAGTCCAGCAATGACTTTTTTTTTTTTAAAAAAAAAAAAAGACAATATGCGTACCCGTGGTCAAAAGTACCAAACTTTTCTTCTGATTGATTAGAGATTCCAGCGAGACAGTAGAATGATGTGTCATTCCAAACAGTGGGCAACTGCTAATCACTTTTGTTTCTGAAGGAGGTTGGGTGGGAGTGGAATGCAAGCAAATGATATAAGGGTGTTGTGAAACAAATACCCTTCCTCTGGGTTGCTGAACAGACAGTTGAGGAGGCAAAATGTTGTCACACCCACATGTTCTTCCTTGGTGACATACGTATAAATTACTAAAAGTGTATTTTTACTGTACTTTTCAACTTGTTTTTAGAGAAAGTGTCCGTAATAGGAGGTAAATAATACCTATAAAAGACCAGAAAGACTGTCCGTGTCCGTACTAGAGAGTGTCCGCTTTAGAGAGGTTTGCCAATATGTTTTTTCCTATTATGGTGTTTGGGGATTACAAAATATGTCCGTTATGGGAGGTGTCCGCTTTATAGAGGTATCCGTTAGTAGAAGTTTCACTGTATTAATATTGAAAAGTGCCTGAAGTTTATAGTAATCTCATGATATACCTGCCATAGTCTGGACTCTGGCTTACCCCTCAGTTTTCACCTTCTAGATCCGCCTCTGCGTTTCTTATATAATTGCACTAACTAAAGTTGCATCAACTTTTGCACTTAAAGCGGAAATATATATATAAAATGGAGGAATGGAATTAGGAGTAAAACATTGGGCACGATGTAATGCTTAAGTGACGTTTGTTATAGAATTGCACACACTTCTATAATTAAAACACTAGTAATAGCCTAGATTTCTTTAATCATGAAATGCTTATACAGGGTGTTTAAAAACAACAGCGACAATGTTTGGGGGGGTAATTCCTGATACCAAGATAAGACAAAAGTATAGACCAATTTGAGTGCACAAATGCTTCCTTTCGAAGTTGTAGGTACTGAAAACATGAAAAATTAACTTTAAAGGTCCATAGCTCTAGAACTACGGGAACTACCGTAATCGCGTCAAAACTTCACTTAGGGACTAATATGTGCGTTATCCAAAAATACATGTTTCAGAATCCTAAGGTACACGCAACAATTTGTATAGAGGGAGTGTGGCTACGGGCATATAATTTGAAACCTCTATAAAAATTGTTGCGCAAGTGCCGCAGTATTCTGAAACATCGATATTTGGATATGACACATATTAGTTCCTAAGTGAAGTCTTGACCCGTCCGCGGTAGGTCCTATAGTTTTCGAATTATGGACCTTTAAAGTTTCTTTTTTCATGTTTTCGGCAGCCTATAACTCCGAAAGGAAACATTTGTGCACCCAGGTTGGTCTATACTTGTTGTCTTATCTTGGTGTTAGGAATTACCTCCCAAACTTTGTCGGTTTTGTTTTGAAACGCCCTGTATATTATTGTAATGTTTGTGCACGAATAAGATAGATCTGTACGAATGCAACTTTCAGAGAAATTGGATGTGAAATTTTGTTTGTTAGGTACTAGTGTTTCATCTACAGCAGGGTTTCTCAAACTGGGGGCGCGATCCCTACAGAGAGGGTTTCATGGTATCGCGAAGATAAACGAAAAAGATAAATATAATAGGAATATAATACCGAAAAATATTTTTAAATGTTATCTTGAATTTTGTTCTGATAGACTTATTTTCATTTTTATAAATACTGTTAAGAATAACAAAAAATAGGTCTACTAAACATTTTCAACAGGTGCACAGTTGTTTAAAAATCAATTCAAATGGAAAAGGTACGATATGAAACTAATGAAATTGCTTATTGCAATACCAGAAATATACGAATGCAACAAAACCTTCATATTGAAATACAATTAAAATTGAAAGCTAATGAGATACCTGAACATGGTGTGATTTCCCTAGTGCAGCAATATCCGGTTCAATCTTCGTGACTCACATTATCAAGCCATTTAAAACTCTCAATATCATTTTTAACAACCGTCCAAGCTTTTGTTAATCAAAATTAGAAACCACTTTATTTTTTTATAATGTCACCCAAATTTAAGGGAGTTAGGAAGTTTTAAAATTTTCTAACGGCCTGCATTTCGAAACAGTATGATGGATCGGATTCGATATTTGTAATATGAATGAACTGATCATTTTCTTTATTTAATCCATTCGCCTTTAGGGAAGTTACTGTACCAACTAGATACCAGAAATGGATTCTACTATCATAGAAATGGATATCGTGAGATCTCCGGAATTGTGTAATAAAATATCCCACACAAGCTTATTACAAATCAGAAATTGTAAGAGGGTCGCTGGCAAGAGGATGTGATAAAATGGAGGTAGTGACAGGAAATAAGTTGAGAACCACTGATCTACACTAACAAATTTCAACCGTAAAATTGAAAGTTTTAGCCAGTGACTAAAGAAAATTTGCTTCAAATTCTGTACATCTGATACGATTTGTAACCGAAAATTTGCTACTAATTTAGGAATTTTAATATTTCAAGTTACTGCTTTTGTTTTACTTAAACAAAACATAAAATTGGCACATTTTGTTTCATTTTGTCTTTCTTCTTTTTAACAAATATAATATTTTATTATTATTATTGTTATTATTATTATTATTATTATTATTATTATTATTATTATTATTGTTATTATTATTATTATTATTATTATTATTATTATTATTATTATTATTATTATTATTATTATTATTATTATTATATTTTGAAACCTCATTACGTTTCCTGAGTCTGTTTTTTTTTCTCTTTTGAGGGTATTAAAAGATTCATTTGAATTTACAAAAACAAAAAAAAAAATCGTTCTGTGCATTTTAAATATACAACACCCTTCAGGGATGGTTGTTTTTATTGTAACTTTAGTTGTTTTTTTTATTTATTTAAATATTGTTAAGATATTTTTATTTTAAGAAGTTCTTGAATAACTATTTCTAGTTTTCTTTCTTTTTTTTAATTTACCAGTTTTGTTTTCCTTTTTTATCTTTTATGAAAGAAGTTGTTTTTGAACTTGACTGATAGTAATTGCAGGTCGGTTTATGAACAGAGAAGTAAAAAAAAAAAAAGAAACGTATAGCTTGTTAACTTACATTCTGCGTCCTAACTGCTCGGCCACCACCAAGTTGCCACACCCAGGGGCAAGTAAGGGCCACGTATATGTGTGTATGTATATGTGTGTGTGTCTAAATGCACATGTATGTAGAGTATACAGTATTATATTGTGTTTTGAGACAGTATTGCCAGGATCCATAAAGAAAATTGCTTTCATGATCACCAAATCAAAAGTTATTTTTCTTGTGTCTTATTAAGTGAAGAGTTTCATTTCAATAGTTTTGAGTATGTAAAGGTGTTTTGTTACTCTAGTGTAGGGTTTCTCAACCTGAGGACCAGGAGAGGAATAAAAGATATAGATATTGTTAAGATTTAGTAGCTGAAACATATATTTTAACATTGTTCTTAATTTCTTTTTTCGATAGACACATTTTATTAACATACTTATTATCAAATAGATAAAAACATAATGTAAAGTTCTGCTTATGCAGGTATGGGTGGAGCTAAATTATACACTAGAATGTTTCTCCCACTACCGAATTTTATTATAAAAAATCATCTTATTACAAATGGTGTAATGTAAATAGTTCATTAACACTGGGTAAAGAGAGCTATCCCAAGATCTAAGGAAGGGTTTCCATAGAGCTCCAAGCAAGCTAGGGGGAGTGGATTTAGGATCCCCAATGCTCCAAGCAAGCAGAGGGGCGTTTGAAAGCCATGAAGCTCCACGCAAGGTGGGTGGCGTTAGGAATCATACAGAGTTCCGAGCAAACTAAGTGGTCAGAAAAGAAGGCCTAGTGGTCCGAGGAAGTTAAAGACTTTGGGTTAAGTAGTTTCTAGAGCTCCAAGCAAGCTAAAGGAATGGAGGTGACCAGCCAAAGGTTAACAGTACTTGCTGTAGTCCTCCTGGTTTTATATGTAGGTGCTTCAGTGTGACGGTGACGCTGATATTCCCTCGACGCCGTCACGTGACCAATGATGTTTCTGGTATCTCCGTCGTTTGCCACTAAAGTAATTCGTAGTAGGACTCCCATGATTTATTTTTATATTTCTGAGCACATGTTGGTTGATAATAAACAGAACCATGTACGGGATATTACAAAATTACCCATAAAAAATTTTAAATATTAAAGAATCGTTTACAAATAAATTGAAGTAAAAGGGGATTGAAACTGGTGGAAAACTGCATATAGAAAACCCTACAACCCACCCCTGAAAACTATGGATTCGCCACTAGTGTCTGTCCTTTTTGATAATTTTTATATATCTCCCCTTCTCCCTCCCCAATTTGCGCACCATCAAAGTGAAATGATCAGAAACATATTAGGCTTAAAACTGTTGTATGTTGAAAATTTGATCGAGGTCGGTCGGGTGGTTCAAAAGTTACTAAGTCAGAAACACAGTCACTTTAATTTATACATAAATACACACACACATACATACATACATACATACAGTGGCGGATCCAAGGGGGCTATAGCCTTCCCCCTTGACGCTCAGATATACACTGGATACAC
>NW_027656498.1:0-65000 GCF_964235325.1 Thermobia domestica
GGTTCGTTAACCAAACTTCTTAAAAATTAACAATCACTAAATAATAGACAACCTAAGTATATAAAGGAGCTTTGGTTCGTTAACCAAGCTCCTTAAAAATTAACAATCACTAAATAATAGACAACCTAAGTATATAAAGGAGCTTTGGTTCGTTAACCAAACTTCTTAAAAATTAACAATCACTAAATAATAGACAACTTAAGTATATAAAGGAGCTTTGGTTCGTTAACCAAACTTCTTAAAAATTAACAATCACTAAATAATAGACAACCTAAGTATATAAAGGAGCTTTGGTTCGTTAACCAAGCTCCTTAAAAATTAACAATCACTAAATAATAGACAACCTAAGTATATAAAGGAGCTTTGGTTCGTTAACCAAGCTCCTTAAAAATTAACAATCACTAAATAATAGACAACCTAAGTATATAAAGGAGCTTTGGTTCGTTAACCAAACTTCTTAAAAATTAACAATCACTAAATAATAGACAACCTAAGTATATAAAGGAGCTTTGGTTCATTAACCAAACTTCTTAAAAATTAACAATCACTAAATAATAGACAACCTAAGTATATAAAGGAGCTTTGGTTCGTTAACCAAACTTCTTAAAAATTAACAATCACTAAATAATAGACAACCTAAGTATATAAAGGAGCTTTGGTTCGTTAACCAAACTTCTTAAAAATTAACAATCACTAAATAATAGACAACCTAAGTATATAAAGGAGCTTTGTTCGTTAACCAAGCTCCTTAAAAATTAACAATCACTAAATAATAGACAACCTAAGTATATAAAGGAGCTTTGGTTCATTAACCAAACTTCTTAAAAATTAACAATCACTAAATAATAGACAACCTAAGTATATAAAGGAACTTTGGTTCGTTAACCAAACTTCTTAAAAATTAACAATCACTAAATAATAGACAACCTAAGTATATAAAGGAGCTTTGGTTCATTAACCAAACTTCTTAAAAATTAACAATCACTAAATAATAGACAACCTAAGTATATAAAGGAGCTTTGGTTCATTAACCAAACTTCTTAAAAATTAACAATCACTAAATAATAGACAACCTAAGTATATAAAGGAGCTTTGGTTCATTAACCAAACTTCTTAAAAATTAACAATCACTAAATAATAGACAACCTAAGTATATAAAGGAGCTTTGGTTCGTTAACCAAACTTCTTAAAAATTAATAATCAATAAATAATAGACAACCTAAGTATATAAAGGAGCTTTGGTTCGTTAACCAAGCTCCTTAAAAATTAACAATCACTAAATAATAGACAACCTAAGTATATAAAGGAACTTTGGTTCGTTAACCAAACTTCTTAAAAATTAATAATCAATAAATAATAGACAACCTAAGTATATAAAGGAGCTTTGGTTCGTTAACCAAGCTCCTTAAAAATTAACAATCACTAAATAATAGACAACCTAAGTATATAAAGGAACTTTGGTTCGTTAACCAAGCTCCTTAAAAATTAACAATCACTAAATAATAGACAACCTAAGTATATAAAGGAACTTTGGTTCGTTAACCAAGCTCCTTAAAAATTAACAATCACTAAATAATAGACAACCTAAGTATATAAAGGAGCTTTGGTTCATTAACCAAACTTCTTAAAAATTAACAATCACTAAATAATAGACAACCTAAGTATATAAAGGAACTTTGGTTCGTTAACCAAGCTCCTTAAAAATTAACAATCACTAAATAATAGACAACCTAAGTATATAAAGGAGCTTTGGTTCATTAACCAAACTTCTTAAAAATTAACAATCACTAAATAATAGACAACCTAAGTATATAAAGGAACTTTGGTTCGTTAACCAAGCTCCTTAAAAATTCACAATCACTAAATAATAGACAACCTAAGTATATAAAGGAGCTTTGGTTCGTTAACCAAGCTCCTTAAAAATTAACAATCACTAAATAATAGACAACCTAAGTATATAAAGGAGCTTTGGTTCGTTAACCAAACTTCTTAAAAATTAACAATCACTAAATAATAGACAACCTAAGTATATAAAGGAGCTTTGGTTCGTTAACCAAGCTCCTTAAAAATTAACAATCACTAAATAATAGACAACCTAAGTATATAAAGGAGCTTTGGTTCGTTAACCAAACTTCTTAAAAATTAACAATCACTAAATAATAGACAACCTAAGTATATAAAGGAGCTTTGGTTCGTTAACCAAGCTCCTTAAAAATTAGCAATCACTAAATAATAGACAACCTAAGTATATAAAGGAGCTTTGGTTCGTTAACCAAACTTCTTAAAAATTAACAATCAATAAATAATAGACAACCTAAGTATATAAAGGAGCTTTGGTTCGTTAACCAAACTTCTTAAAAATTAACAATCACTAAATAATAGACAACCTAAGTATATAAAGGAGCTTTGGTTCGTTAACCAAACTTCTTAAAAATTAACAATCACTAAATAATAGACAACCTAAGTATATAAAGGAGCTTTGGTTCGTTAACCAAGCTCCTTAAAAATTAACAATCACTAAATAATAGACAACCTAAGTATATAAAGGAGCTTTGGTTCGTTAACCAAGCTCCTTAAAAATTAACAATCACTAAATAATAGACAACCTAAGTATATAAAGGAGCTTTGGTTCGTTAACCAAGCTCCTTAAAAATTAACAATCACTAAATAATAGACAACCTAAGTATATAAAGGAGCTTTGGTTCGTTAACCAAACTTCTTAAAAATTAACAATCACTAAATAATAGACAACTTAAGTATATAAAGGAGCTTTGGTTCGTTAACCAAACTTCTTAAAAATTAACAATCACTAAATAATAGACAACCTAAGTATGTAAAGGAGCTTTGGTTCGTTAACCAAGCTCCTTAAAAATTAACAATCACTAAATAATAGACAACCTAAGTATATAAAGGAGCTTTGGTTCGTTAACCAAACTTCTTAAAAATTAACAATCACTAAATAATAGACAACCTAAGTATATAAAGGAGCTTTGGTTCGTTAACCAAGCTCCTTAAAAATTAACAATCACTAAATAATAGACAACCTAAGTATATAAAGGAGCTTTGGTTCATTAACCAAACTTCTTAAAAATTAACAATCACTAAATAATAGACAACCTAAGTATATAAAGGAGCTTTGGTTCGTTAACCAAGCTCCTTAAAAATTAACAATCACTAAATAATAGACAACCTAAGTATATAAAGGAGCTTTGGTTCATTAACCAAACTTCTTAAAAATTAACAATCACTAAATAATAGACAACTTAAGTATATAAAGGAGCTTTGGTTCGTTAACCAAACTTCTTAAAAATTAACAATCACTAAATAATAGACAACCTAAGTATATAAAGGAGCTTTGGTTCGTTAACCAAGCTCCTTAAAAATTAACAATCACTAAATAATAGACAACCTAAGTATATAAAGGAGCTTTGGTTCGTTAACCAAACTTCTTAAAAATTAACAATCACTAAATAATAGACAACCTAAGTATATAAAGGAGCTTTGGTTCGTTAACCAAGCTCCTTAAAAATTAACAATCACTAAATAATAGACAACCTAAGTATATAAAGGAGCTTTGGTTCGTTAACCAAGCTCCTTAAAAATTAACAATCACTAAATAATAGACAACCTAAGTATATAAAGGAGCTTTGGTTCGTTAACCAAACTTCATAAAAATTAACAATCACTAAATAATAGACAACCTAAGTATATAAAGGAGCTTTGGTTCGTTAACCAAACTTCTTAAAAATTAACAATCACTAAATAATAGACAACCTAAGTATATAAAGGAGCTTTGGTTCGTTAACCAAACTTCTTAAAAATTAACAATCACTAAATAATAGACAACTTAAGTATATAAAGGAGCTTTGGTTCGTTAACGAAACTTCTTAAAAATTAGCAATCACTAAATAATAGACAACCTAAGTATATAAAGGAGCTTTGGTTCGTTAACCAAGCTCCTTAAAAATTAACAATCACTAAATAATAGACAACCTAAGTATATAAAGGAGCTTTGGTTCGTTAACCAAACTTCTTAAAAATTAACAATCACTAAATAATAGACAACCTAAGTATATAAAGGAGCTTTGGTTCGTTAACCAAGCTCCTTAAAAATTAACAATCACTAAATAATAGACAACCTAAGTATAAAAAGGAGCTTTGGTTCGTTAACCAAGCTCCTTAAAAATTAACAATCACTAAATAATAGACAACCTAAGTATATAAAGGAGCTTTGGTTCGTTAACCAAGCTCCTTAAAAATTAACAATCACTAAATAATAGACAACCTAAGTATATAAAGGAGCTTTGGTTCGTTAACCAAACTTCTTAAAAATTAACAATCTCTAAATAATAGACAACTTAAGTATATAAAGGAGCTTTGGTTCGTTAACCAAACTTCTTAAAAATTAACAATCACTAAATAATAGACAACCTAAGTATATAAAGGAGCTTTGGTTCGTTAACCAAGCTCCTTAAAAATTAACAATCACTAAATAATAGACAACCTAAGTATATAAAGGAGCTTTGGTTCGTTAACCAAACTTCTTAAAAATTAACAATCACTAAATAATAGACAACCTAAGTATATAAAGGAGCTTTGGTTCGTTAACCAAGCTCCTTAAAAATTAACAATCACTAAATAATAGACAACCTAAGTATATAAAGGAGCTTTGGTTCGTTAACCAAACTTCTTAAAAATTAACAATCACTAAATAATAGACAACCTAAGTATATAAAGGAGCTTTGGTTCGTTAACCAAGCTCCTTAAAAATTAACAATCACTAAATAATAGACAACCTAAGTATATAAAGGAGCTTTGGTTCGTTAACCAAGCTCCTTAAAAATTAACAATCACTAAATAATAGACAACCTAAGTATATAAAGGAGCTTTGGTTCGTTAACCAAGCTCCTTAAAAATTAACAATCACTAAATAATAGACAACCTAAGTATATAAAGGAGCTTTGGTTCGTTAACCAAACTTCTTAAAAATTAACAATCACTAAATAATAGACAACTTAAGTATATAAAGGAGCTTTGGTTCGTTAACCAAACTTCTTAAAAATTAACAATCACTAAATAATAGACAACCTAAGTATATAAAGGAGCTTTGGTTCGTTAACCAAGCTCCTTAAAAATTAACAATCACTAAATAATAGACAACCTAAGTATATAAAGGAGCTTTGGTTCGTTAACCAAGCTCCTTAAAAATTAACAATCACTAAATAATAGACAACCTAAGTATATAAAGGAGCTTTGGTTCGTTAACCAAACTTCTTAAAAATTAACAATCACTAAATAATAGACAACCTAAGTATATAAAGGAGCTTTGGTTCATTAACCAAACTTCTTAAAAATTAACAATCACTAAATAATAGACAACCTAAGTATATAAAGGAGCTTTGGTTCGTTAACCAAACTTCTTAAAAATTAACAATCACTAAATAATAGACAACCTAAGTATATAAAGGAGCTTTGGTTCGTTAACCAAACTTCTTAAAAATTAACAATCACTAAATAATAGACAACCTAAGTATATAAAGGAGCTTTGGTTCGTTAACCAAGCTCCTTAAAAATTAACAATCACTAAATAATAGACAACCTAAGTATATAAAGGAGCTTTGGTTCATTAACCAAACTTCTTAAAATTAACAATCACTAAATAATAGACAACCTAAGTATATAAAGGAACTTTGGTTCGTTAACCAAACTTCTTAAAAATTAACAATCACTAAATAATAGACAACCTAAGTATATAAAGGAGCTTTGGTTCATTAACCAAACTTCTTAAAAATTAACAATCACTAAATAATAGACAACCTAAGTATATAAAGGAGCTTTGGTTCATTAACCAAACTTCTTAAAAATTAACAATCACTAAATAATAGACAACCTAAGTATATAAAGGAGCTTTGGTTCATTAACCAAACTTCTTAAAAATTAACAATCACTAAATAATAGACAACCTAAGTATATAAAGGAGCTTTGGTTCGTTAACCAAACTTCTTAAAAATTAATAATCAATAAATAATAGACAACCTAAGTATATAAAGGAGCTTTGGTTCGTTAACCAAGCTCCTTAAAAATTAACAATCACTAAATAATAGACAACCTAAGTATATAAAGGAACTTTGGTTCGTTAACCAAACTTCTTAAAAATTAATAATCAATAAATAATAGACAACCTAAGTATATAAAGGAGCTTTGGTTCGTTAACCAAGCTCCTTAAAAATTAACAATCACTAAATAATAGACAACCTAAGTATATAAAGGAGCTTTGGTTCGTTAACCAAGCTCCTTAAAAATTAACAATCACTAAATAATAGACAACCTAAGTATATAAAGGAGCTTTGGTTCGTTAACCAAACTTCTTAAAAATTAACAATCACTAAATAATAGACAACCTAAGTATATAAAGGAGCTTTGGTTCGTTAACCAAACTTCTTAAAAATTAACAATCACTAAATAATAGACAACCTAAGTATATAAAGGAGCTTTGGTTCGTTAACCAAACTTCTTAAAAATTAACAATCACTAAATAATAGACAACTTAAGTATATAAAGGAGCTTTGGTTCGTTAACCAAACTTCTTAAAAATTAGCAATCACTAAATAATAGACAACCTAAGTATATAAAGGAGCTTTGGTTCGTTAACCAAGCTCCTTAAAAATTAACAATCACTAAATAATAGACAACCTAAGTATATAAAGGAGCTTTGGTTCGTTAACCAAACTTCTTAAAAATTAACAATCACTAAATAATAGACAACCTAAGTATATAAAGGAGCTTTGGTTCATTAACCAAACTTCTTAAAAATTAACAATCACTAAATAATAGACAACTTAAGTATATAAAGGAGCTTTGGTTCGTTAACCAAGCTCCCTAAAAATTAACAATCACTAAATAATAGACAACCTAAGTATATAAAGGAGCTTTGGTTCATTAACCAAACTTCTTAAAAATTAACAATCACTAAATAATAGACAACTTAAGTATATAAAGGAGCTTTGGTTCGTTAACCAAACTTCTTAAAAATTAATAATCAATAAATAATAGACAACCTAAGTATATAAAGGAGCTTTGGTTCGTTAACCAAGCTCCTTAAAAATTAACAATCACTAAATAATAGACAACCTAAGTATATAAAGGAGCTTTGGTTCGTTAACCAAACTTCTTAAAAATTAACAATCACTAAATAATAGACAACCTAAGTATATAAAGGAGCTTTGGTTCGTTAACCAAGCTCCTTAAAAATTAACAATCACTAAATAATAGACAACCTAAGTATATAAAGGAGCTTTGGTTCGTTAACCAAACTTCTTAAAAATTAACAATCACTAAATAATAGACAACCTAAGTATATAAAGGAGCTTTGGTTCGTTAACCAAACTTCTTAAAAATTAATAATCACTAAATAATAGACAACCTAAGTATATAAAGGAGCTTTGGTTCGTTAACCAAACTTCTTAAAAATTAACAATCACTAAATAATAGACAACCTAAGTATATAAAGGAGCTTTGGTTCGTTAACCAAGCTCCTTAAAAATTAACAATCACTAAATAATAGACAACCTAAGTATATAAAGGAGCTTTGGTTCGTTAACCAAACTTCTTAAAAATTAACAATCACTAAATAATAGACAACTTAAGTATATAAAGGAGCTTTGGTTCGTTAACCAAACTTCTTAAAAATTAACAATCACTAAATAATAGACAACCTAAGTATATAAAGGAGCTTTGGTTCGTTAACCAAGCTCCTTAAAAATTAACAATCACTAAATAATAGACAACCTAAGTATATAAAGGAGCTTTGGTTCGTTAACCAAGCTCCTTAAAAATTAACAATCACTAAATAATAGACAACCTAAGTATATAAAGGAGCTTTGGTTCGTTAACCAAACTTCTTAAAAATTAACAATCACTAAATAATAGACAACCTAAGTATATAAAGGAGCTTTGGTTCATTAACCAAACTTCTTAAAAATTAACAATCACTAAATAATAGACAACCTAAGTATATAAAGGAGCTTTGGTTCGTTAACCAAACTTCTTAAAAATTAACAATCACTAAATAATAGACAACCTAAGTATATAAAGGAGCTTTGGTTCGTTAACCAAACTTCTTAAAAATTAACAATCACTAAATAATAGACAACCTAAGTATATAAAGGAGCTTTGGTTCGTTAACCAAGCTCCTTAAAAATTAACAATCACTAAATAATAGACAACCTAAGTATATAAAGGAGCTTTGGTTCATTAACCAAACTTCTTAAAAATTAACAATCACTAAATAATAGACAACCTAAGTATATAAAGGAACTTTGGTTCGTTAACCAAACTTCTTAAAAATTAACAATCACTAAATAATAGACAACCTAAGTATATAAAGGAGCTTTGGTTCATTAACCAAACTTCTTAAAAATTAACAATCACTAAATAATAGACAACCTAAGTATATAAAGGAGCTTTGGTTCATTAACCAAACTTCTTAAAAATTAACAATCACTAAATAATAGACAACTTAAGTATATAAAGGAGCTTTGGTTCGTTAACCAAACTTCTTAAAAATTAACAATCACTAAATAATAGACAACCTAAGTATATAAAGGAGCTTTGGTTCGTTAACCAAGCTCCTTAAAAATTAACAATCACTAAATAATAGACAACCTAAGTATATAAAGGAGCTTTGGTTCATTAACCAAACTTCTTAAAAATTAACAATCACTAAATAATAGACAACCTAAGTATATAAAGGAACTTTGGTTCGTTAACCAAACTTCTTAAAAATTAACAATCACTAAATAATAGACAACCTAAGTATATAAAGGAGCTTTGGTTCATTAACCAAACTTCTTAAAAATTAACAATCACTAAATAATAGACAACCTAAGTATATAAAGGAGCTTTGGTTCATTAACCAAACTTCTTAAAAATTAACAATCACTAAATAATAGACAACCTAAGTATATAAAGGAGCTTTGGTTCATTAACCAAACTTCTTAAAAATTAACAATCACTAAATAATAGACAACCTAAGTATATAAAGGAGCTTTGGTTCGTTAACCAAACTTCTTAAAAATTAATAATCAATAAATAATAGACAACCTAAGTATATAAAGGAGCTTTGGTTCGTTAACCAAGCTCCTTAAAAATTAACAATCACTAAATAATAGACAACCTAAGTATATAAAGGAACTTTGGTTCGTTAACCAAACTTCTTAAAAATTAATAATCAATAAATAATAGACAACCTAAGTATATAAAGGAGCTTTGGTTCGTTAACCAAGCTCCTTAAAAATTAACAATCACTAAATAATAGACAACCTAAGTATATAAAGGAGCTTTGGTTCGTTAACCAAGCTCCTTAAAAATTAACAATCACTAAATAATAGACAACCTAAGTATATAAAGGAGCTTTGGTTCGTTAACCAAACTTCTTAAAAATTAACAATCACTAAATAATAGACAACCTAAGTATATAAAGGAGCTTTGGTTCGTTAACCAAACTTCTTAAAAATTAACAATCACTAAATAATAGACAACCTAAGTATATAAAGGAGCTTTGGTTCGTTAACCAAACTTCTTAAAAATTAACAATCACTAAATAATAGACAACTTAAGTATATAAAGGAGCTTTGGTTCGTTAACCAAACTTCTTAAAAATTAGCAATCACTAAATAATAGACAACCTAAGTATATAAAGGAGCTTTGGTTCGTTAACCAAGCTCCTTAAAAATTAACAATCACTAAATAATAGACAACCTAAGTATATAAAGGAGCTTTGGTTCGTTAACCAAACTTCTTAAAAATTAACAATCACTAAATAATAGACAACCTAAGTATATAAAGGAGCTTTGGTTCATTAACCAAACTTCTTAAAAATTAACAATCACTAAATAATAGACAACTTAAGTATATAAAGGAGCTTTGGTTCGTTAACCAAGCTCCCTAAAAATTAACAATCACTAAATAATAGACAACCTAAGTATATAAAGGAGCTTTGGTTCATTAACCAAACTTCTTAAAAATTAACAATCACTAAATAATAGACAACCTAAGTATATAAAGGAGCTTTGGTTCGTTAACCAAGCTCCTTAAAAATTAACAATCACTAAATAATAGACAACCTAAGTATATAAAGGAGCTTTGGTTCGTTAACCAAGCTCCTTAAAAATTAACAATCACTAAATAATAGACAACCTAAGTATATAAAGGAGCTTTGGTTCGTTAACCAAACTTCTTAAAAATTAACAATCTCTAAATAATAGACAACTTAAGTATATAAAGGAGCTTTGGTTCGTTAACCAAACTTCTTAAAAATTAACAATCACTAAATAATAGACAACCTAAGTATATAAAGGAGCTTTGGTTCGTTAACCAAGCTCCTTAAAAATTAACAATCACTAAATAATAGACAACCTAAGTATATAAAGGAGCTTTGGTTCGTTAACCAAACTTCTTAAAAATTAACAATCACTAAATAATAGACAACCTAAGTATATAAAGGAGCTTTGGTTCGTTAACCAAGCTCCTTAAAAATTAACAATCACTAAATAATAGACAACCTAAGTATATAAAGGAGCTTTTGTTCGTTAACCAAACTTCTTAAAAATTAACAATCACTAAATAATAGACAACCTAAGTATATAAAGGAGCTTTGGTTCGTTAACCAAGCTCCTTAAAAATTAACAATCACTAAATAATAGACAACCTAAGTATATAAAGGAGCTTTGGTTCGTTAACCAAGCTCCTTAAAAATTAACAATCACTAAATAATAGACAACCTAAGTATATAAAGGAGCTTTGGTTCGTTAACCAAGCTCCTTAAAAATTAACAATCACTAAATAATAGACAACCTAAGTATATAAAGGAGCTTTGGTTCGTTAACCAAACTTCTTAAAAATTAACAATCACTAAATAATAGAAAACTTAAGTATATAAAGGAGCTTTGGTTCGTTAACCAAACTTCTTAAAAATTAACAATCACTAAATAATAGACAACCTAAGTATATAAAGGAGCTTTGGTTCGTTAACCAAGCTCCTTAAAAATTAACAATCACTAAATAATAGACAACCTAAGTATATAAAGGAGCTTTGGTTCGTTAACCAAGCTCCTTAAAAATTAACAATCACTAAATAATAGACAACCTAAGTATATAAAGGAGCTTTGGTTCGTTAACCAAACTTCTTAAAAATTAACAATCACTAAATAATAGACAACCTAAGTATATAAAGGAGCTTTGGTTCATTAACCAAACTTCTTAAAAATTAACAATCACTAAATAATAGACAACCTAAGTATATAAAGGAGCTTTGGTTCGTTAACCAAACTTCTTAAAAATTAACAATCACTAAATAATAGACAACCTAAGTATATAAAGGAGCTTTGGTTCGTTAACCAAACTTCTTAAAAATTAACAATCACTAAATAATAGACAACCTAAGTATATAAAGGAGCTTTGGTTCGTTAACCAAGCTCCTTAAAAATTAACAATCACTAAATAATAGACAACCTAAGTATATAAAGGAGCTTTGGTTCATTAACCAAACTTCTTAAAAATTAACAATCACTAAATAATAGACAACCTAAGTATATAAAGGAACTTTGGTTCGTTAACCAAACTTCTTAAAAATTAACAATCACTAAATAATAGACAACCTAAGTATATAAAGGAGCTTTGGTTCATTAACCAAACTTCTTAAAAATTAACAATCACTAAATAATAGACAACCTAAGTATATAAAGGAGCTTTGGTTCATTAACCAAACTTCTTAAAAATTAACAATCACTAAATAATAGACAACCTAAGTATATAAAGGAGCTTTGGTTCATTAACCAAACTTCTTAAAAATTAACAATCACTAAATAATAGACAACCTAAGTATATAAAGGAGCTTTGGTTCGTTAACCAAACTTCTTAAAAATTAATAATCAATAAATAATAGACAACCTAAGTATATAAAGGAGCTTTGGTTCGTTAACCAAGCTCCTTAAAAATTAACAATCACTAAATAATAGACAACCTAAGTATATAAAGGAGCTTTGGTTCGTTAACCAAGCTCCTTAAAAATTAACAATCACTAAATAATAGACAACCTAAGTATATAAAGGAGCTTTGGTTCGTTAACCAAGCTCCTTAAAAATTAACAATCACTAAATAATAGACAACCTAAGTATATAAAGGAGCTTTGGTTCGTTAACCAAGCTCCTTAAAAATTAACAATCACTAAATAATAGACAACCTAAGTATATAAAGGAGCTTTGGTTCGTTAACCAAACTTCTTAAAAATTAACAATCACTAAATAATAGACAACCTAAGTATATAAAGGAGCTTTGGTTCGTTAACCAAACTTCTTAAAAATTAACAATCACTAAATAATAGACAACCTAAGTATATAAAGGAGCTTTGGTTCGTTAACCAAACTTCTTAAAAATTAACAATCACTAAATAATAGACAACTTAAGTATATAAAGGAGCTTTGGTTCGTTAACCAAACTTCTTAAAAATTAGCAATCACTAAATAATAGACAACCTAAGTATATAAAGGAGCTTTGGTTCGTTAACCAAGCTCCTTAAAAATTAACAATCACTAAATAATAGACAACCTAAGTATATAAAGGAGCTTTGGTTCGTTAACCAAACTTCTTAAAAATTAACAATCACTAAATAATAGACAACCTAAGTATATAAAGGAGCTTTGGTTCATTAACCAAACTTCTTAAAAATTAACAATCACTAAATAATAGACAACTTAAGTATATAAAGGAGCTTTGGTTCGTTAACCAAGCTCCCTAAAAATTAACAATCACTAAATAATAGACAACCTATATACTTAGGTTGTCTATTATTTAGTGATTGTTAATTTTTAGGAGCTTGGTTAACGAACCAAAGCTCCTTTATATACTTAAGTTGTCTATTATTTAGTGATTGTTAATTTTAAGAAGTTTGGTTAATGAACCAAAGCTCCTTTATATACTTAGGTTGTCTATTATTTAGTGATTGTTAATTTTTAAGAAGTTTGGTTAACGAACCAAAGCTCCTTTATATACTTAGGTTGTCTATTATTTAGTGATTGTTAATTTTTAAGGAGCTTGGTTAACGAACCAAAGCTCCTTTATATACTTAGGTTGTCTATTATTTAGTGATTGCTAATTTTTAAGAAGTTTGGTTAACGAACCAAAGCTCCTTTATATACTTAAGTTGTCTATTATTTAGTGATTGTTAATTTTTAAGAAGTTTGGTTAACGAACCAAAGCTCCTTTATATACTTAGGTTGTCTATTATTTAGTGATTGTTAATTTTTAAGAAGTTTGGTTAACGAACCAAAGCTCCTTTATATACTTAGGTTGTCTATTATTTAGTGATTGTTAATTTTTAAGAAGTTTGGTTAACGAACCAAAGCTCCTTTATATACTTAGGTTGTCTATTATTTAGTGATTGTTAATTTTTAAGGAGCTTGGTTAACGAACCAAAGCTCCTTTATATACTTAGGTTGTCTATTATTTAGTGATTGTTAATTTTTAAGGAGCTTGGTTAACGAACCAAAGCTCCTTTATATACTTAGGTTGTCTATTATTTAGTGATTGTTAATTTTTAAGGAGCTTGGTTAACGAACCAAAGCTCCTTTATATACTTAGGTTGTCTATTATTTAGTGATTGTTAATTTTTAAGGAGCTTGGTTAACGAACCAAAGCTCCTTTATATACTTAGGTTGTCTATTATTTATTGATTATTAATTTTAAGAAGTTTGGTTAACGAACCAAAGCTCCTTTATATACTTAGGTTGTCTATTATTTAGTGATTGTTAATTTTTAAGAAGTTTGGTTAATGAACCAAAGCTCCTTTATATACTTAGGTTGTCTATTATTTAGTGATTGTTAATTTTTAAGAAGTTTGGTTAATGAACCAAAGCTCCTTTATATACTTAGGTTGTCTATTATTTAGTGATTGTTAATTTTTAAGAAGTTTGGTTAATGAACCAAAGCTCCTTTATATACTTAGGTTGTCTATTATTTAGTGATTGTTAATTTTTAAGAAGTTTGGTTAACGAACCAAAGTTCCTTTATATACTTAGGTTGTCTATTATTTAGTGATTGTTAATTTTTAAGAAGTTTGGTTAATGAACCAAAGCTCCTTTATATACTTAGGTTGTCTATTATTTAGTGATTGTTAATTTTTAAGGAGCTTGGTTAACGAACCAAAGCTCCTTTATATACTTAGGTTGTCTATTATTTAGTGATTGTTAATTTTTAAGAAGTTTGGTTAACGAACCAAAGCTCCTTTATATACTTAGGTTGTCTATTATTTAGTGATTGTTAATTTTTAAGAAGTTTGGTTAACGAACCAAAGCTCCTTTATATACTTAGGTTGTCTATTATTTAGTGATTGTTAATTTTTAAGAAGTTTGGTTAATGAACCAAAGCTCCTTTATATACTTAGGTTGTCTATTATTTAGTGATTGTTAATTTTTAAGAAGTTTGGTTAACGAACCAAAGCTCCTTTATATACTTAGGTTGTCTATTATTTAGTGATTGTTAATTTTTAAGGAGCTTGGTTAACGAACCAAAGCTCCTTTATATACTTAGGTTGTCTATTATTTAGTGATTGTTAATTTTTAAGGAGCTTGGTTAACGAACCAAAGCTCCTTTATATACTTAGGTTGTCTATTATTTAGTGATTGTTAATTTTTAAGAAGTTTGGTTAACGAACCAAAGCTCCTTTATATACTTAAGTTTTCTATTATTTAGTGATTGTTAATTTTTAAGAAGTTTGGTTAACGAACCAAAGCTCCTTTATATACTTAGGTTGTCTATTATTTAGTGATTGTTAATTTTTAAGGAGCTTGGTTAACGAACCAAAGCTCCTTTATATACTTAGGTTGTCTATTATTTAGTGATTGTTAATTTTTAAGGAGCTTGGTTAACGAACCAAAGCTCCTTTATATACTTAGGTTGTCTATTATTTAGTGATTGTTAATTTTTAAGGAGCTTGGTTAACGAACCAAAGCTCCTTTATATACTTAGGTTGTCTATTATTTAGTGATTGTTAATTTTTAAGAAGTTTGGTTAACGAACAAAAGCTCCTTTATATACTTAGGTTGTCTATTATTTAGTGATTGTTAATTTTTAAGGAGCTTGGTTAACGAACCAAAGCTCCTTTATATACTTAGGTTGTCTATTATTTAGTGATTGTTAATTTTTAAGAAGTTTGGTTAACGAACCAAAGCTCCTTTATATACTTAGGTTGTCTATTATTTAGTGATTGTTAATTTTTAAGGAGCTTGGTTAACGAACCAAAGCTCCTTTATATACTTAGGTTGTCTATTATTTAGTGATTGTTAATTTTTAAGAAGTTTGGTTAACGAACCAAAGCTCCTTTATATACTTAAGTTGTCTATTATTTAGAGATTGTTAATTTTTAAGAAGTTTGGTTAACGAACCAAAGCTCCTTTATATACTTAGGTTGTCTATTATTTAGTGATTGTTAATTTTTAAGGAGCTTGGTTAACGAACCAAAGCTCCTTTATATACTTAGGTTGTCTATTATTTAGTGATTGTTAATTTTAAGGAGCTTGGTTAACGAACCAAAGCTCCTTTATATACTTAGGTTGTCTATTATTTAGTGATTGTTAATTTTTAAGAAGTTTGGTTAATGAACCAAAGCTCCTTTATATACTTAGGTTGTCTATTATTTAGTGATTGTTAATTTTTAGGGAGCTTGGTTAACGAACCAAAGCTCCTTTATATACTTAAGTTGTCTATTATTTAGTGATTGTTAATTTTTAAGAAGTTTGGTTAATGAACCAAAGCTCCTTTATATACTTAGGTTGTCTATTATTTAGTGATTGTTAATTTTTAAGAAGTTTGGTTAACGAACCAAAGCTCCTTTATATACTTAGGTTGTCTATTATTTAGTGATTGTTAATTTTAAGGAGCTTGGTTAACGAACCAAAGCTCCTTTATATACTTAGGTTGTCTATTATTTAGTGATTGCTAATTTTTAAGAAGTTTGGTTAACGAACCAAAGCTCCTTTATATACTTAAGTTGTCTATTATTTAGTGATTGTTAATTTTTAAGAAGTTTGGTTAACGAACCAAAGCTCCTTTATATACTTAGGTTGTCTATTATTTAGTGATTGTTAATTTTTAAGAAGTTTGGTTAACGAACCAAAGCTCCTTTATATACTTAGGTTGTCTATTATTTAGTGATTGTTAATTTTTAAGAAGTTTGGTTAACGAACCAAAGCTCCTTTATATACTTAGGTTGTCTATTATTTAGTGATTGTTAATTTTTAAGGAGCTTGGTTAACGAACCAAAGCTCTTTATATACTTAGGTTGTCTATTATTTAGTGATTGTTAATTTTTAAGGAGCTTGGTTAACGAACCAAAGCTCCTTTATATACTTAGGTTGTCTATTATTTATTGATTATTAATTTTTAAGAAGTTTGGTTAACGAACCAAAGTTCCTTTATATACTTAGGTTGTCTATTATTTAGTGATTGTTAATTTTTAAGGAGCTTGGTTAACGAACCAAAGCTCCTTTATATACTTAGGTTGTCTATTATTTATTGATTATTAATTTTTAAGAAGTTTGGTTAACGAACCAAAGCTCCTTTATATACTTAGGTTGTCTATTATTTAGTGATTGTTAATTTTTAAGAAGTTTGGTTAATGAACCAAAGCTCCTTTATATACTTAGGTTGTCTATTATTTAGTGATTGTTAATTTTTAAGAAGTTTGGTTAATGAACCAAAGCTCCTTTATATACTTAGGTTGTCTATTATTTAGTGATTGTTAATTTTTAAGAAGTTTGGTTAATGAACCAAAGCTCCTTTATATACTTAGGTTGTCTATTATTTAGTGATTGTTAATTTTTAAGAAGTTTGGTTAACGAACCAAAGTTCCTTTATATACTTAGGTTGTCTATTATTTAGTGATTGTTAATTTTTAAGAAGTTTGGTTAATGAACCAAAGCTCCTTTATATACTTAGGTTGTCTATTATTTAGTGATTGTTAATTTTTAAGGAGCTTGGTTAACGAACCAAAGCTCCTTTATATACTTAGGTTGTCTATTATTTAGTGATTGTTAATTTTTAAGAAGTTTGGTTAACGAACCAAAGCTCCTTTATATACTTAAGTTGTCTATTATTTAGTGATTGTTAATTTTAAGAAGTTTGGTTAATGAACCAAAGCTCCTTTATATACTTAGGTTGTCTATTATTTAGTGATTGTTAATTTTAAGAAGTTTGGTTAATGAACCAAAGCTCCTTTATATACTTAGGTTGTCTATTATTTAGTGATTGTTAATTTTTAAGAAGTTTGGTTAACGAACCAAAGTTCCTTTATATACTTAGGTTGTCTATTATTTAGTGATTGTTAATTTTTAAGAAGTTTGGTTAATGAACCAAAGCTCCTTTATATACTTAGGTTGTCTATTATTTAGTGATTGTTAATTTTTAAGGAGCTTGGTTAACGAACCAAAGCTCCTTTATATACTTAGGTTGTCTATTATTTAGTGATTGTTAATTTTTAAGAAGTTTGGTTAACGAACCAAAGCTCCTTTATATACTTAGGTTGTCTATTATTTAGTGATTGTTAATTTTTAAGAAGTTTGGTTAACGAACCAAAGCTCCTTTATATACTTAGGTTGTCTATTATTTAGTGATTGTTAATTTTTAAGAAGTTTGGTTAATGAACCAAAGCTCCTTTATATACTTAGGTTGTCTATTATTTAGTGATTGTTAATTTTTAAGAAGTTTGGTTAACGAACCAAAGCTCCTTTATATACTTAGGTTGTCTATTATTTAGTGATTGTTAATTTTTAAGGAGCTTGGTTAACGAACCAAAGCTCCTTTATATACTTAGGTTGTCTATTATTTAGTGATTGTTAATTTTTAAGGAGCTTGGTTAACGAACCAAAGCTCCTTTATATACTTAGGTTGTCTATTATTTAGTGATTGTTAATTTTTAAGAAGTTTGGTTAACGAACCAAAGCTCCTTTATATACTTAAGTTGTCTATTATTTAGTGATTGTTAATTTTTAAGAAGTTTGGTTAACGAACCAAAGCTCCTTTATATACTTAGGTTGTCTATTATTTAGTGATTGTTAATTTTTAAGGAGCTTGGTTAACGAACCAAAGCTCCTTTATATACTTAGGTTGTCTATTATTTAGTGATTGTTAATTTTTAAGAAGTTTGGTTAACGAACCAAAGCTCCTTTATATACTTAGGTTGTCTATTATTTAGTGATTATTAATTTTTAAGAAGTTTGGTTAACGAACCAAAGCTCCTTTATATACTTAGGTTGTCTATTATTTAGTGATTGTTAATTTTTAAGAAGTTTGGTTAACGAACCAAAGCTCCTTTATATACTTAGGTTGTCTATTATTTAGTGATTGTTAATTTTTAAGGAGCTTGGTTAACGAACCAAAGCTCCTTTATATACTTAGGTTGTCTATTATTTAGTGATTGTTAATTTTTAAGAAGTTTGGTTAACGAACCAAAGCTCCTTTATATACTTAGGTTGTCTATTATTTAGTGATTGTTAATTTTTAAGGAGCTTGGTTAACGAACCAAAGCTCCTTTATATACTTAGGTTGTCTATTATTTATTGATTATTAATTTTTAAGAAGTTTGGTTAACGAACCAAAGCTCCTTTATATACTTAAGTTGTCTATTATTTAGTGATTGTTAATTTTTAAGAAGTTTGGTTAATGAACCAAAGCTCCTTTATATACTTAGGTTGTCTATTATTTAGTGATTGTTAATTTTTAGGGAGCTTGGTTAACGAACCAAAGCTCCTTTATATACTTAAGTTGTCTATTATTTAGTGATTGTTAATTTTTAAGAAGTTTGGTTAATGAACCAAAGCTCCTTTATATACTTAGGTTGTCTATTATTTAGTGATTGTTAATTTTTAAGAAGTTTGGTTAACGAACCAAAGCTCCTTTATATACTTAGGTTGTCTATTATTTAGTGATTGTTAATTTTTAAGGAGCTTGGTTAACGAACCAAAGCTCCTTTATATACTTAGGTTGTCTATTATTTAGTGATTGCTAATTTTTAAGAAGTTTGGTTAACGAACCAAAGCTCCTTTATATACTTAAGTTGTCTATTATTTAGTGATTGTTAATTTTTAAGAAGTTTGGTTAACGAACCAAAGCTCCTTTATATACTTAGGTTGTCTATTATTTAGTGATTGTTAATTTTTAAGAAGTTTGGTTAACGAACCAAAGCTCCTTTATATACTTAGGTTGTCTATTATTTAGTGATTGTTAATTTTTAAGAAGTTTGGTTAACGAACCAAAGCTCCTTTATATACTTAGGTTGTCTATTATTTAGTGATTGTTAATTTTTAAGGAGCTTGGTTAACGAACCAAAGCTCCTTTATATACTTAGGTTGTCTATTATTTAGTGATTGTTAATTTTTAAGGAGCTTGGTTAACGAACCAAAGCTCCTTTATATACTTAGGTTGTCTATTATTTATTGATTATTAATTTTTAAGAAGTTTGGTTAACGAACCAAAGTTCCTTTATATACTTAGGTTGTCTATTATTTAGTGATTGTTAATTTTTAAGGAGCTTGGTTAACGAACCAAAGCTCCTTTATATACTTAGGTTGTCTATTATTTATTGATTATTAATTTTTAAGAAGTTTGGTTAACGAACCAAAGCTCCTTTATATACTTAGGTTGTCTATTATTTAGTGATTGTTAATTTTTAAGAAGTTTGGTTAATGAACCAAAGCTCCTTTATATACTTAGGTTGTCTATTATTTAGTGATTGTTAATTTTTAAGAAGTTTGGTTAATGAACCAAAGCTCCTTTATATACTTAGGTTGTCTATTATTTAGTGATTGTTAATTTTTAAGAAGTTTGGTTAATGAACCAAAGCTCCTTTATATACTTAGGTTGTCTATTATTTAGTGATTGTTAATTTTTAAGAAGTTTGGTTAACGAACCAAAGTTCCTTTATATACTTAGGTTGTCTATTATTTAGTGATTGTTAATTTTTAAGAAGTTTGGTTAATGAACCAAAGCTCCTTTATATACTTAGGTTGTCTATTATTTAGTGATTGTTAATTTTTAAGGAGCTTGGTTAACGAACCAAAGCTCCTTTATATACTTAGGTTGTCTATTATTTAGTGATTGTTAATTTTTAAGAAGTTTGGTTAACGAACCAAAGCTCCTTTATATACTTAGGTTGTCTATTATTTAGTGATTGTTAATTTTTAAGAAGTTTGGTTAACGAACCAAAGCTCCTTTATATACTTAGGTTGTCTATTATTTAGTGATTGTTAATTTTTAAGAAGTTTGGTTAATGAACCAAAGCTCCTTTATATACTTAGGTTGTCTATTATTTAGTGATTGTTAATTTTTAAGAAGTTTGGTTAACGAACCAAAGCTCCTTTATATACTTAGGTTGTCTATTATTTAGTGATTGTTAATTTTTAAGGAGCTTGGTTAACGAACCAAAGCTCCTTTATATACTTAGGTTGTCTATTATTTAGTGATTGTTAATTTTTAAGGAGCTTGGTTAACGAACCAAAGCTCCTTTATATACTTAGGTTGTCTATTATTTAGTGATTGTTAATTTTTAAGAAGTTTGGTTAACGAACCAAAGCTCCTTTATATACTTAAGTTGTCTATTATTTAGTGATTGTTAATTTTTAAGAAGTTTGGTTAACGAACCAAAGCTCCTTTATATACTTAGGTTGTCTATTATTTAGTGATTGTTAATTTTTAAGGAGCTTGGTTAACGAACCAAAGCTCCTTTATATACTTAGGTTGTCTATTATTTAGTGATTGTTAATTTTTAAGGAGCTTGGTTAACGAACCAAAGCTCCTTTATATACTTAGGTTGTCTATTATTTAGTGATTGTTAATTTTTAAGGAGCTTGGTTAACGAACCAAAGCTCCTTTATATACTTAGGTTGTCTATTATTTAGTGATTGTTAATTTTTAAGAAGTTTGGTTAACGAACCAAAGCTCCTTTATATACTTAGGTTGTCTATTATTTAGTGATTGTTAATTTTTAAGGAGCTTGGTT
Source organism: Thermobia domestica (assembly GCF_964235325.1). Taxonomy (NCBI): domain Eukaryota; kingdom Metazoa; phylum Arthropoda; class Insecta; order Zygentoma; family Lepismatidae; genus Thermobia; species Thermobia domestica. Next base: position 21,050 of record NW_027656498.1, read on the forward strand.
AACGAACCAAAGCTCCTTTATATACTTAGGTTGTCTATTATTTAGTGATTGTTAATTTTTAAGAAGTTTGGTTAACGAACCAAAGCTCCTTTATATACTTAGGTTGTCTATTATTTAGTGATTGTTAATTTTTAAGGAGCTTGGTTAACGAACCAAAGCTCCTTTATATACTTAGGTTGTCTATTATTTAGTGATTGTTAATTTTTAAGAAGTTTGGTTAACGAACCAAAGCTCCTTTATATACTTAAGTTGTCTATTATTTAGAGATTGTTAATTTTTAAGAAGTTTGGTTAACGAACCAAAGCTCCTTTATATACTTAGGTTGTCTATTATTTAGTGATTGTTAATTTTTAAGGAGCTTGGTTAACGAACCAAAGCTCCTTTATATACTTAGGTTGTCTATTATTTAGTGATTGTTAATTTTTAAGGAGCTTGGTTAACGAACCAAAGCTCCTTTTTATACTTAGGTTGTCTATTATTTAGTGATTGTTAATTTTTAAGGAGCTTGGTTAACGAACCAAAGCTCCTTTATATACTTAGGTTGTCTATTATTTAGTGATTGTTAATTTTTAAGAAGTTTGGTTAACGAACCAAAGCTCCTTTATATACTTAGGTTGTCTATTATTTAGTGATTGTTAATTTTTAAGGAGCTTGGTTAACGAACCAAAGCTCCTTTATATACTTAGGTTGTCTATTATTTAGTGATTGCTAATTTTTAAGAAGTTTCGTTAACGAACCAAAGCTCCTTTATATACTTAAGTTGTCTATTATTTAGTGATTGTTAATTTTTAAGAAGTTTGGTTAACGAACCAAAGCTCCTTTATATACTTAGGTTGTCTATTATTTAGTGATTGTTAATTTTTAAGAAGTTTGGTTAACGAACCAAAGCTCCTTTATATACTTAGGTTGTCTATTATTTAGTGATTGTTAATTTTTATGAAGTTTGGTTAACGAACCAAAGCTCCTTTATATACTTAGGTTGTCTATTATTTAGTGATTGTTAATTTTTAAGGAGCTTGGTTAACGAACCAAAGCTCCTTTATATACTTAGGTTGTCTATTATTTAGTGATTGTTAATTTTTAAGGAGCTTGGTTAACGAACCAAAGCTCCTTTATATACTTAGGTTGTCTATTATTTAGTGATTGTTAATTTTTAAGAAGTTTGGTTAACGAACCAAAGCTCCTTTATATACTTAGGTTGTCTATTATTTAGTGATTGTTAATTTTTAAGGAGCTTGGTTAACGAACCAAAGCTCCTTTATATACTTAGGTTGTCTATTATTTAGTGATTGTTAATTTTTAAGAAGTTTGGTTAACGAACCAAAGCTCCTTTATATACTTAAGTTGTCTATTATTTAGTGATTGTTAATTTTTAAGAAGTTTGGTTAATGAACCAAAGCTCCTTTATATACTTAGGTTGTCTATTATTTAGTGATTGTTAATTTTTAAGGAGCTTGGTTAACGAACCAAAGCTCCTTTATATACTTAGGTTGTCTATTATTTAGTGATTGTTAATTTTTAAGAAGTTTGGTTAATGAACCAAAGCTCCTTTATATACTTAGGTTGTCTATTATTTAGTGATTGTTAATTTTTAAGGAGCTTGGTTAACGAACCAAAGCTCCTTTATATACTTAGGTTGTCTATTATTTAGTGATTGTTAATTTTTAAGAAGTTTGGTTAACGAACCAAAGCTCCTTTATATACTTAGGTTGTCTATTATTTAGTGATTGTTAATTTTTAAGGAGCTTGGTTAACGAACCAAAGCTCCTTTACATACTTAGGTTGTCTATTATTTAGTGATTGTTAATTTTTAAGAAGTTTGGTTAACGAACCAAAGCTCCTTTATATACTTAAGTTGTCTATTATTTAGTGATTGTTAATTTTTAAGAAGTTTGGTTAACGAACCAAAGCTCCTTTATATACTTAGGTTGTCTATTATTTAGTGATTGTTAATTTTTAAGGAGCTTGGTTAACGAACCAAAGCTCCTTTATATACTTAGGTTGTCTATTATTTAGTGATTGTTAATTTTTAAGGAGCTTGGTTAACGAACCAAAGCTCCTTTATATACTTAGGTTGTCTATTATTTAGTGATTGTTAATTTTTAAGGAGCTTGGTTAACGAACCAAAGCTCCTTTATATACTTAGGTTGTCTATTATTTAGTGATTGTTAATTTTTAAGAAGTTTGGTTAACGAACCAAAGCTCCTTTATATACTTAGGTTGTCTATTATTTAGTGATTGTTAATTTTTAAGAAGTTTGGTTAACGAACCAAAGCTCCTTTATATACTTAGGTTGTCTATTATTTATTGATTGTTAATTTTTAAGAAGTTTGGTTAACGAACCAAAGCTCCTTTATATACTTAGGTTGTCTATTATTTAGTGATTGCTAATTTTTAAGGAGCTTGGTTAACGAACCAAAGCTCCTTTATATACTTAGGTTGTCTATTATTTAGTGATTGTTAATTTTTAAGAAGTTTGGTTAACGAACCAAAGCTCCTTTATATACTTAGGTTGTCTATTATTTAGTGATTGTTAATTTTTAAGGAGCTTGGTTAACGAACCAAAGCTCCTTTATATACTTAGGTTGTCTATTATTTAGTGATTGTTAATTTTTAAGAAGTTTGGTTAACGAACCAAAGCTCCTTTATATACTTAGGTTGTCTATTATTTAGTGATTGTTAATTTTTAAGGAGCTTGGTTAACGAACCAAAGCTCCTTTATATACTTAGGTTGTCTATTATTTAGTGATTGTGAATTTTTAAGGAGCTTGGTTAACGAACCAAAGTTCCTTTATATACTTAGGTTGTCTATTATTTAGTGATTGTTAATTTTTAAGAAGTTTGGTTAATGAACCAAAGCTCCTTTATATACTTAGGTTGTCTATTATTTAGTGATTGTTAATTTTTAAGGAGCTTGGTTAACGAACCAAAGTTCCTTTATATACTTAGGTTGTCTATTATTTAGTGATTGTTAATTTTTAAGAAGTTTGGTTAATGAACCAAAGCTCCTTTATATACTTAGGTTGTCTATTATTTAGTGATTGTTAATTTTTAAGGAGCTTGGTTAACGAACCAAAGTTCCTTTATATACTTAGGTTGTCTATTATTTAGTGATTGTTAATTTTTAAGGAGCTTGGTTAACGAACCAAAGTTCCTTTATATACTTAGGTTGTCTATTATTTAGTGATTGTTAATTTTTAAGGAGCTTGGTTAACGAACCAAAGCTCCTTTATATACTTAGGTTGTCTATTATTTATTGATTATTAATTTTTAAGAAGTTTGGTTAACGAACCAAAGTTCCTTTATATACTTAGGTTGTCTATTATTTAGTGATTGTTAATTTTTAAGGAGCTTGGTTAACGAACCAAAGCTCCTTTATATACTTAGGTTGTCTATTATTTATTGATTATTAATTTTTAAGAAGTTTGGTTAACGAACCAAAGCTCCTTTATATACTTAGGTTGTCTATTATTTAGTGATTGTTAATTTTTAAGAAGTTTGGTTAATGAACCAAAGCTCCTTTATATACTTAGGTTGTCTATTATTTAGTGATTGTTAATTTTTAAGAAGTTTGGTTAATGAACCAAAGCTCCTTTATATACTTAGGTTGTCTATTATTTAGTGATTGTTAATTTTTAAGAAGTTTGGTTAATGAACCAAAGCTCCTTTATATACTTAGGTTGTCTATTATTTAGTGATTGTTAATTTTTAAGAAGTTTGGTTAACGAACCAAAGTTCCTTTATATACTTAGGTTGTCTATTATTTAGTGATTGTTAATTTTTAAGAAGTTTGGTTAATGAACCAAAGCTCCTTTATATACTTAGGTTGTCTATTATTTAGTGATTGTTAATTTTTAAGGAGCTTGGTTAACGAACCAAAGCTCCTTTATATACTTAGGTTGTCTATTATTTAGTGATTGTTAATTTTTAAGAAGTTTGGTTAACGAACCAAAGCTCCTTTATATACTTAGGTTGTCTATTATTTAGTGATTGTTAATTTTTAAGAAGTTTGGTTAACGAACCAAAGCTCCTTTATATACTTAGGTTGTCTATTATTTAGTGATTGTTAATTTTTAAGAAGTTTGGTTAATGAACCAAAGCTCCTTTATATACTTAGGTTGTCTATTATTTAGTGATTGTTAATTTTTAAGAAGTTTGGTTAACGAACCAAAGCTCCTTTATATACTTAGGTTGTCTATTATTTAGTGATTGTTAATTTTTAAGGAGCTTGGTTAACGAACCAAAGCTCCTTTATATACTTAGGTTGTCTATTATTTAGTGATTGTTAATTTTTAAGGAGCTTGGTTAACGAACCAAAGCTCCTTTATATACTTAGGTTGTCTATTATTTAGTGATTGTTAATTTTTAAGAAGTTTGGTTAACGAACCAAAGCTCCTTTATATACTTAAGTTGTCTATTATTTAGTGATTGTTAATTTTTAAGAAGTTTGGTTAACGAACCAAAGCTCCTTTATATACTTAGGTTGTCTATTATTTAGTGATTGTTAATTTTTAAGGAGCTTGGTTAACGAACCAAAGCTCCTTTATATACTTAGGTTGTCTATTATTTAGTGATTGTTAATTTTTAAGAAGTTTGGTTAACGAACCAAAGCTCCTTTATATACTTAGGTTGTCTATTATTTAGTGATTATTAATTTTTAAGAAGTTTGGTTAACGAACCAAAGCTCCTTTATATACTTAGGTTGTCTATTATTTAGTGATTGTTAATTTTTAAGAAGTTTGGTTAACGAACCAAAGCTCCTTTATATACTTAGGTTGTCTATTATTTAGTGATTGTTAATTTTTAAGGAGCTTGGTTAACGAACCAAAGCTCCTTTATATACTTAGGTTGTCTATTATTTAGTGATTGTTAATTTTTAAGAAGTTTGGTTAACGAACCAAAGCTCCTTTATATACTTAGGTTGTCTATTATTTAGTGATTGTTAATTTTTAAGGAGCTTGGTTAACGAACCAAAGCTCCTTTATATACTTAGGTTGTCTATTATTTAGTGATTGTTAATTTTTAAGAAGTTTGGTTAACGAACCAAAGCTCCTTTATATACTTAAGTTGTCTATTATTTAGAGATTGTTAATTTTTAAGAAGTTTGGTTAACGAACCAAAGCTCCTTTATATACTTAGGTTGTCTATTATTTAGTGATTGTTAATTTTTAAGGAGCTTGGTTAACGAACCAAAGCTCCTTTATATACTTAGGTTGTCTATTATTTAGTGATTGTTAATTTTTAAGGAGCTTGGTTAACGAACCAAAGCTCCTTTTTATACTTAGGTTGTCTATTATTTAGTGATTGTTAATTTTTAAGGAGCTTGGTTAACGAACCAAAGCTCCTTTATATACTTAGGTTGTCTATTATTTAGTGATTGTTAATTTTTAAGAAGTTTGGTTAACGAACCAAAGCTCCTTTATATACTTAGGTTGTCTATTATTTAGTGATTGTTAATTTTTAAGAAGTTTGGTTAACGAACCAAAGCTCCTTTATATACTTAGGTTGTCTATTATTTAGTGATTGTTAATTTTTAAGGAGCTTGGTTAACGAACCAAAGCTCCTTTATATACTTAGGTTGTCTATTATTTAGTGATTGCTAATTTTTAAGAAGTTTGGTTAACGAACCAAAGCTCCTTTATATACTTAAGTTGTCTATTATTTAGTGATTGTTAATTTTTAAGAAGTTTGGTTAACGAACCAAAGCTCCTTTATATACTTAGGTTGTCTATTATTTAGTGATTGTTAATTTTTAAGAAGTTTGGTTAACGAACCAAAGCTCCTTTATATACTTAGGTTGTCTATTATTTAGTGATTGTTAATTTTTAAGGGGCTTGGTTAACGAACCAAAGCTCCTTTATATACTTAGGTTGTCTATTATTTAGTGATTGTTAATTTTTAAGAAGTTTGGTTAACGAACCAAAGCTCCTTTATATACTTAAGTTGTCTATTATTTAGTGATTGTTAATTTTTAAGAAGTTTGGTTAACGAACCAAAGCTCCTTTATATACTTAGGTTGTCTATTATTTAGTGATTGTTAATTTTTAAGGAGCTTGGTTAACGAACCAAAGCTCCTTTATATACTTAGGTTGTCTATTATTTAGTGATTGTTAATTTTTAAGAAGTTTGGTTAACGAACCAAAGCTCCTTTATATACTTAGGTTGTCTATTATTTAGTGATTGTTAATTTTTAAGGAGCTTGGTTAACGAACCAAAGCTCCTTTATATACTTAGGTTGTCTATTATTTAGTGATTGTTAATTTTTAAGAAGTTTGGTTAATGAACCAAAGCTCCTTTATATACTTAGGTTGTCTATTATTTAGTGATTGTTAATTTTTAAGGAGCTTGGTTAACGAACCAAAGCTCCTTTATATACTTAGGTTGTCTATTATTTAGTGATTGTTAATTTTTAAGAAGTTTGGTTAACGAACCAAAGCTCCTTTATATACTTAGGTTGTCTATTATTTAGTGATTGTTAATTTTTAAGGAGCTTGGTTAACGAACCAAAGCTCCTTTATATACTTAGGTTGTCTATTATTTAGTGATTGTTAATTTTTAAGAAGTTTGGTTAACGAACCAAAGCTCCTTTATATACTTAAGTTGTCTATTATTTAGTGATTGTTAATTTTTAAGAAGTTTGGTTAACGAACCAAAGCTCCTTTATATACTTAGGTTGTCTATTATTTAGTGATTGTTAATTTTTAAGGAGCTTGGTTAACGAACCAAAGCTCCTTTATATACTTAGGTTGTCTATTATTTAGTGATTGTTAATTTTTAAGGAGCTTGGTTAACGAACCAAAGCTCCTTTATATACTTAGGTTGTCTATTATTTAGTGATTGTTAATTTTTAAGGAGCTTGGTTAACGAACCAAAGCTCCTTTATATACTTAGGTTGTCTATTATTTAGTGATTGTTAATTTTTAAGAAGTTTGGTTAACGAACCAAAGCTCCTTTATATACTTAGGTTGTCTATTATTTAGTGATTGTTAATTTTTAAGAAGTTTGGTTAACGAACCAAAGCTCCTTTATATACTTAGGTTGTCTATTATTTAGTGATTGTTAATTTTTAAGGAGCTTGGTTAACGAACCAAAGCTCCTTTATATACTTAGGTTGTCTATTATTTAGTGATTGTTAATTTTTAAGAAGTTTGGTTAACGAACCAAAGCTCCTTTATATACTTAGGTTGTCTATTATTTAGTGATTGTTAATTTTTAAGGAGCTTGGTTAACGAACCAAAGCTCCTTTATATACTTAAGTTGTCTATTATTTAGTGATTGTTAATTTTTAAGAAGTTTGGTTAACGAACCAAAGCTCCTTTATATACTTAGGTTGTCTATTATTTAGTGATTGTTAATTTTTAAGGAGCTTGGTTAACGAACCAAAGCTCCTTTATATACTTAAGTTGTCTATTATTTAGTGATTGTTAATTTTTAAGAAGTTTGGTTAACGAACCAAAGCTCCTTTATATACTTAGGTTGTCTATTATTTAGTGATTGTTAATTTTTAAGGAGCTTGGTTAACGAACCAAAGCTCCTTTATATACTTAGGTTGTCTATTATTTAGTGATTGTTAATTTTTAAGAAGTTTGGTTAACGAACCAAAGCTCCTTTATATACTTAGGTTGTCTATTATTTAGTGATTGTTAATTTTTAAGAAGTTTGGTTAACGAACCAAAGCTCCTTTATATACTTAGGTTGTCTATTATTTAGTGATTGTTAATTTTTAAGAAGTTTGGTTAACGAACCAAAGCTCCTTTATATACTTAGGCTGTCTATTATTTATTGATTATTAATTTTTAAGAAGTTTGGTTAATGAACCAAAGTTCCTTTATATACTTAGGCTGTCTATTATTTATTGATTGTTAATTTTTAAGAAGTTTGGTTAACGAACCAAAGCTCCTTTATATACTTAGGTTGTCTATTATTTAGTGATTGTTAATTTTTAAGGAGCTTGGTTAACGAACCAAAGCTCCTTTATATACTTAGGTTGTCTATTATTTAGTGATTGTTAATTTTTAAGAAGTTTGGTTAACGAACCAAAGCTCCTTTATATACTTAGGCTGTCTATTATTTATTGATTATTAATTTTTAAGAAGTTTGGTTAATGAACCAAAGTTCCTTTATATACTTAGGCTGTCTATTATTTATTGATTATTAATTTTTAAGAAGTTTGGTTAACGAACCAAAGCTCCTTTATATACTTAGGTTGTCTATTATTTAGTGATTGTTAATTTTTAAGAAGTTTGGTTAATGAACCAAAGTTCCTTTATATACTTAGGCTGTCTATTATTTATTGATTATTAATTTTTAAGAAGTTTGGTTAACGAACCAAAGCTCCTTTATATACTTAGGTTGTCTATTATTTAGTGATTGTTAATTTTTAAGGAGCTTGGTTAACGAACCAAAGCTCCTTTATATACTTAGGTTGTCTATTATTTAGTGATTGTTAATTTTTAAGGAGCTTGGTTAACGAACCAAAGCTCCTTTATATACTTAGGTTGTCTATTATTTAGTGATTGTTAATTTTTAAGGAGCTTGGTTAACGAACCAAAGCTCCTTTATATACTTAGGTTGTCTATTATTTAGTGATTGTTAATTTTTAAGAAGTTTGGTTAACGAACCAAAGCTCCTTTATATACTTAGGTTGTCTATTATTTAGTGATTGTTAATTTTTAAAGAGCTTGGTTAACGAACCAAAGCTCCTTTATATACTTAGGTTGTCTATTATTTAGTGATTGTTAATTTTTAAGGAGCTTGGTTAACGAACCAAAGCTCCTTTATATACTTAGGTTGTCTATTATTTAGTGATTGTTAATTTTTAAGGAGCTTGGTTAACGAACCAAAGCTCCTTTATATACTTAGGTTGTCTATTATTTAGTGATTGTTAATTTTTAAGAAGTTTGGTTAACGAACCAAAGCTCCTTTATATACTTAAGTTGTCTATTATTTAGTGATTGTTAATTTTTAAGAAGTTTGGTTAACGAACCAAAGCTCCTTTATATACTTAGGTTGTCTATTATTTAGTGATTGTTAATTTTTAAGGAGCTTGGTTAACGAACCAAAGCTCCTTTATATACTTAGGTTGTCTATTATTTAGTGATTGTTAATTTTTAAGGAGCTTGGTTAACGAACCAAAGCTCCTTTATATACTTAGGTTGTCTATTATTTAGTGATTGTTAATTTTTAGAAGTTTGGTTAACGAACCAAAGCTCCTTTATATACTTAGGTTGTCTATTATTTAGTGATTGTTAATTTTTAAGGAGCTTGGTTAACGAACCAAAGCTCCTTTATATACTTAGGTTGTCTATTATTTAGTGATTGTTAATTTTTAAGAAGTTTGGTTAACGAACCAAAGCTCCTTTATATACTTAAGTTGTCTATTATTTAGTGATTGTTAATTTTTAAGAAGTTTGGTTAATGAACCAAAGCTCCTTTATATACTTAGGTTGTCTATTATTTAGTGATTGTTAATTTTTAAGAAGTTTGGTTAACGAACCAAAGCTCCTTTATATACTTAGGTTGTCTATTATTTAGTGATTGTTAATTTTTAAGGAGCTTGGTTAACGAACCAAAGCTCCTTTATATACTTAGGTTGTCTATTATTTAGTGATTGTTAATTTTTAAGAAGTTTGGTTAACGAACCAAAGCTCCTTTATATACTTAAGTTGTCTATTATTTAGTGATTGTTAATTTTTAAGAAGTTTGGTTAACGAACCAAAGCTCCTTTATATACTTAGGTTGTCTATTATTTAGTGATTGTTAATTTTTAAGGAGCTTGGTTAACGAACCAAAGCTCCTTTATATACTTAGGTTGTCTATTATTTAGTGATTGTTAATTTTTAAGGAGCTTGGTTAACGAACCAAAGCTCCTTTATATACTTAGGTTGTCTATTATTTAGTGATTGTTAATTTTTAAGGAGCTTGGTTAACGAACCAAAGCTCCTTTATATACTTAGGTTGTCTATTATTTAGTGATTGTTAATTTTTAAGAAGTTTGGTTAACGAACCAAAGCTCCTTTATATACTTAGGTTGTCTATTATTTAGTGATTGTTAATTTTTAAGAAGTTTGGTTAACGAACCAAAGCTCCTTTATATACTTAGGTTGTCTATTATTTAGTGATTGTTAATTTTTAAGGAGCTTGGTTAACGAACCAAAGCTCCTTTATATACTTAGGTTGTCTATTATTTAGTGATTGTTAATTTTTAAGAAGTTTGGTTAACGAACCAAAGCTCCTTTATATACTTAGGTTGTCTATTATTTAGTGATTGTTAATTTTTAAGGAGCTTGGTTAACGAACCAAAGCTCCTTTATATACTTAAGTTGTCTATTATTTAGTGATTGTTAATTTTTAAGAAGTTTGGTTAACGAACCAAAGCTCCTTTATATACTTAGGTTGTCTATTATTTAGTGATTGTTAATTTTTAAGGAGCTTGGTTAACGAACCAAAGCTCCTTTATATACTTAAGTTGTCTATTATTTAGTGATTGTTAATTTTTAAGAAGTTTGGTTAACGAACCAAAGCTCCTTTATATACTTAGGTTGTCTATTATTTAGTGATTGTTAATTTTTAAGAAGTTTGGTTAACGAACCAAAGCTCCTTTATATACTTAGGTTGTCTATTATTTAGTGATTGTTAATTTTTAAGAAGTTTGGTTAACGAACCAAAGCTCCTTTATATACTTAGGCTGTCTATTATTTATTGATTATTAATTTTTAAGAAGTTTGGTTAATGAACCAAAGTTCCTTTATATACTTAGGCTGTCTATTATTTATTGATTATTAATTTTTAAGAAGTTTGGTTAACGAACCAAAGCTCCTTTATATACTTAGGTTGTCTATTATTTAGTGATTGTTAATTTTTAAGAAGTTTGGTTAACGAACCAAAGTTCCTTTATATACTTAGGCTGTCTATTATTTATTGATTATTAATTTTTAAGAAGTTTGGTTAATGAACCAAAGTTCCTTTATATACTTAGGCTGTCTATTATTTATTGATTATTAATTTTTAAGATGTTTGGTTAATGAACCAAAGTTCCTTTATATACTTAGGCTGTCTATTATTTATTGATTATTAATTTTTAAGAAGTTTGGTTAACGAACCAAAGCTCCTTTATATACTTAGGTTGTCTATTATTTAGTGATTGTTAATTTTTAAGGAGCTTGGTTAACGAACCAAAGTTCCTTTATATACTTAGGTTGTCTATTATTTAGTGATTGTTAATTTTTAAGAAGTTTGGTTAATGAACCAAAGTTCCTTTATATACTTAGGCTGTCTATTATTTATTGATTATTAATTTTTAAGAAGTTTGGTTAATGAACCAAAGTTCCTTTATATACTTAGGCTGTCTATTATTTATTGATTATTAATTTTTAAGAAGTTTGGTTAATGAACCAAAGTTCCTTTATATACTTAGGCTGTCTATTATTTATTGATTATTAATTTTTAAGAAGTTTGGTTAACGAACCAAAGCTCCTTTATATACTTAGGTTGTCTATTATTTAGTGATTGTTAATTTTTAAGGAGCTTGGTTAACGAACCAAAGTTCCTTTATATACTTAGGCTGTCTATTATTTAGTGATTGTTAATTTTTAAGAAGTTTGGTTAACGAAACAAAGCTCCTTTATATACTTAGGTTGTCTATTATTTAGTGATTGTTAATTTTTAAGAAGTTTGGTTAACGAACCAAAGCTCCTTTATATACTTAGGTTGTCTATTATTTAGTGATTGTTAATTTTTAAGAAGTTTGGTTAACGAACCAAAGCTCCTTTATATACTTAGGTTGTCTATTATTTAGTGATTGTTAATTTTTAAGAAGTTTGGTTAACGAACCAAAGCTCCTTTATATACTTAGGTTGTCTATTATTTAGTGATTGTTAATTTTTAAGGAGCTTGGTTAACGAACCAAAGCTCCTTTATATACTTAGGTTGTCTATTATTTAGTGATTGTTAATTTTTAAGGAGCTTGGTTAACGAACCAAAGTTCCTTTATATACTTAGGCTGTCTATTATTTAGTGATTGTTAATTTTTAAGAAGTTTGGTTAACGAACCAAAGCTCCTTTATATACTTAGGTTGTCTATTATTTAGTGATTGTTAATTTTTAAGAAGTTTGGTTAACGAACCAAAGCTCCTTTATATACTTAGGTTGTCTATTATTTAGTGATTGTTAATTTTTAAGAAGTTTGGTTAACGAACCAAAGCTCCTTTATATACTTAGGTTGTCTATTATTTAGTGATTGTTAATTTTTAAGAAGTTTGGTTAACGAACCAAAGCTCCTTTATATGCTTACACTGTACTTACGCTCTGTAGTCTAGTGATTAGAGCGTTGAACTCATGTCCGCGTGACCCCGAGTTCGATTCCCGGTTGGTGCACTCCAATTTTCGGCATCTACCCAGCGTCGTGAGACAAACCGGCAAGTCACGTGAGCAGTGGCGTATTTAGGGGGGTGGCTTCCGGGCTTAAGCCCCCCCTTCCCGAAATCTTACTTAGTATAATAAAGGAAATGAAATATCTTGCAGAATTTTCACATTTCCAGGCAAAGCCCCCCTTGAAAGTTAGCAAAGCCCCTCCCGAAACAAAATCGTAAATACGCCACTGCACATGAGTAAAAGACGTGACGGTCACTACGTCCAGAAAGCTCTTGATACGTCTGTTACAGATGGAACGACGCAACGCATTGACTACGTGTTCGTCGCTAAGAGGCTGGACGTAGTTGAGCTGGTCGCTAACAGATGGCGTTGAAGTGGCTGAGGCCCAGAAAGTGCTGTCATGCCAGTGGTGGTGGTGAGGTAGAAATCTACTACCACTTCCGGTTTTATTTATTTATTTATTTATTTATTTATTTATTTATTTATTTATTTATTTGCCATCAACACAACAGGCATAAGCTCAATTATAGTGTTGGTGTATTACATAATACATTTACAATAGTTTTCTTAAACAAAGAGTCCATATTGCAGATGTCAATTTCTTTATGTTTGATACATATTTTCTTATAAGTAGAACACATTCTCCAAGTTGATGATTTCAATAATACGTTGGTCCTTGCTTTTTAGCAATAAAACAGACCAGAGTTATTAGCACGAGTTTTAAGTGTCGGGACATGAAAATTTAATGTTGATATGAGATCCGTACAATTAAATTCGTTTTGTACTATTTTATGGAGAAAAGTCATATCTGTCACATTTCGCCTTTGTTCAAGTGTAGGGATACAGAAGTTGTCTATTAATGTTAGATAATTTTCATAATATGGATAGATTCCAGTTGTCTTGTACGTCAAGTATTTGATAAATTTAGATTGGACCTTTTCCACTTGGTGTCTGTATTGCTGTTGTGATGGGTTTCAAATCACAGCAGCATATTCCAATTTTGATCGGACATAGGCACAATACATTTTTGTTAGTGTAGTACTATTGTTAAATTCCTTTCCAATTCTAATTATGAACCCTAACATCTTGAGAGATTCGTTAACTATGTTCTCTATATGGTTATTAAATGTCAATTTCGTATCAAATATAACTCCAAGGTCTTTGACTGAATTTAATCTATTTAGTAAGATCTGATTCACTGAGTAATCAAACTCTATTTGACTTTCGTTTCTGGTAAACGATAAAATGTTACATTTGTTTATGTTTACATTAAGTTTGTTAAGAGAATTTAATATTAACTCAGAAGATATCACGTCATACAAACCAAACTCTTTCACTAGATGTTCACGTGATACTACTGTTTATTTTAGAAAAACCAATAGAATTTCCTAGAATATGCTTTTAATAAGAAAGTAAAACCACAATAAACTTCTTTCTGTATACACTAGAAATACAGCAGTTTCAAATTCACTCTGTGTCTAAAGGATGGACTTATTCTTTAAATAGCAATGTACGGGTACTACCAAAGGGGAAAATATATAATAATTCATAAATATCATCCCAGTTAATGATGAATAAGCTTGTGCAACAGCCTTCTTAAACAATATGGCCGAATCAGGATATTTTTATAGCGTAGAAACAAACATGTACTTACAAGCAAAAACAATGCTTTAATTATTTACAATACGTCAAGAAGAAATATCCCAAGATATTTACAATAAGAAAAAGTTGTTTTAGAGTGTTCGCTTAGAAAATTAATCGTTATATACCATACAATAATGTTACGGTCTTTCACAATCAGGAAATTTGAAATGACATTGAAGAGCTAGCTCTATCATTTCTCATATCAGGTGTATATTTATTTTGATTCAATTACAAACGATTTTCACCTTTTAGCTTACTTATGACGTTTGTTATTTCTACTGAATACTGTATATCAGGTTGTCTTTAAAGGTATTGAATCTTTGGATGTCAAAATTGAGAAGATATTTAGCAATTTCTCTGATTTCTGGTTAAAAAAAAGAAAAAAATATCACGTAGTTATCATAGGCTTCTTTTGAAACTAAATAAACTGATAAGATTTCGTTTCTTTTCATTTCGCCACCAACACGACAGCACATAGTATAGCTAATGAGAGTTAGCCTATAATTATCTCTTAAATTTTAACTTCTGTTTAACTAAAATATGCTAAACCGATAGATTACATACAACTACACAAGGTAACATGCTTGTGGGTGAATTTTCATGCGTAGTTTTGGAGAAAATCGAGAGAAATAGGACTTCTGTGGAGCTATATATATGTGTCGTTCATTGTAAACAATCGCGGGCCTTTTCTTTTTAATTTTAGTAGAAGAAATTATTATTTTGTTATAGCCTATTGATATGTAGCAAAATACACTGTAACTAGCTGGGGGGGCGGTGGCTCAATGGTAGAGCGTTCACTTCCGGTGCTTGGGGTCCGTGGTTCGATCCCAGCTCGCGCTGTGTGGACTTTGTGGTGGACAAACACCGTGCTCGTGGGTTTTCTCGGGGTTCTCCCGTTTCCTCCCACTTTCTTCATTCCACCATTTCACTCATTTCTCATAATCACCGTCTCCTTTAGCCTAACCGGCATAACCGTGGGACGTAAAACTCAAAGATTTCATTTCATTTTTGTAACTAGCTGATTGTTGTTCGTTTCATATATGTGACACTCACAAGGACGCTGATCCTGGGAGGGCCAAGGACCCCCAAAGCTCATGTGGGCCCCATGTATTTTTATGAACATGTATTTTTTTCTTGTATTTTTTATTGTTATATGTATTTTTATGGATGCCCTCCCCCAAAGTTACAGAGAAATCGGCGCCCTTGGACATACTTTACAACGCATGTACTTGTAACATATTGTATACAGCAAACATGTTCCTGACCTCCAAAAAATTATTTTGCTCAAATTGGGTATGTATACAATAGAGACAGAGAGAGAGAGAAGATATTTTGTGAGGGCATAAGGATAATTATATCAACACGTTTGGCTCAATTGATTTAAATTTGAAGGTTAAATTTTTCACGTTATGATATTTCCTGTGAATAAAGCCTGAAACTTATTGCTGCTAAAGGAGGGAAAAAAATACAGCTGTGAAAAACACAATTCACTTATTCCGATTTCCTTCATTCGGGAATGCTTTTATTTCTTGCACTGTATGAACTTTTTTTTTTTTTTTCTTTTTGATACAGAAAAGCTATTCACTTTGATTGTAAACAAATCATTATTCAGGAAGCTATATGGGGAAATTCACTTCCTGTTTTGATTCTTGTTTCGATAAGCATCGAGCTCCTCATGTTGTACGATATAAATAGGGTTTTTTGTATTACAGATCATGAACGAAATTCAGACAGTGGGAAATATTCTGCTGTTTGTTACACTGCTGGCTCTCATTGGGTGGGGAGGGTCACGTGCCAAGTGCAGGTGTACTCGCTGATCTGCTTTCACGCAGAGGCGTCCGTCCTTCATGCCTTAGCAGTGGAATCATTCAATGTTATATGTTCCTTCACTCATATCTGCATTTAGACTAGTGATACAATGGTAACTTCCAGTTTGCTAAAATTTCTCATGTGTCCAATTTATTTCGAAGAAGTTTAAGTCAAGTCAATGCTATCTAAATCTAGAAAGAACGACGCTCATGTGATGATCACAAGGCAGTATTTGCCCGCAAAACAAACGTTGATACGGTCGTTGTTCTGTTCCTTTCTTTTTCTTTCTTTTTTTCTTCCTTTTTTTTTTTTATCTTGAATTATCTCGTCCCTTGCAATCTCCGCGATAAAAATGAAACAATGGCTGGGCATTTTTTTTTTTCTTGAATTTTGGTGTGGCATTGTGTCAGTATTGTTTTCTCTAAATTCAACGAACTTAAAAAGTCCGTTACTAAATTCTGTGTGTGGGGCTCTGTGGCTGGCTGTCTGTCCGTCTGTTGTTATTTTTTTTTTTAATGAGCCCTCTATTCAGTGCCGGATTTACGTATAAGCTAAACAAGCTACAGCTTAGGGCCCCACGCTTTTGGGGGCCCCAAAAATTAAAGAAAATATTGAATGCATATTTCCAAAATATAAGAAAAACAATAAATAAAGTAAAATGCTTCGTTTGTGTAAGCCCTTGTGACTTAAGTAATGGGGCCCCTTCTGCTAGCCTGCTTCTTCATTTCGGTACATAGGGTCCAACGTTCCTCTGGACACATATACAGTGAAACCTGTCAACTTGGCCACCTCTCTAAGTGGGCCACCTGCTTATCTTGGCCTAGTTCGTCTTGATTACTCTTGAACCTGCATTTTCCCATAAGACATTCGTTACTTACTACTCTATAAGTTGGCCAGAACACTACCCTCATAAAAGGGTGGTGAAGGAAGATGTGAATAAGAAAAAGCACGTACTGGAATTCAGGAAATGGTTGTACGTATTTGTTTACCCCATTGTCTGTTTTAGTAAAACCATTAGCTATATCGGCTCCTTTCATCAGTGGGAAGCTTTAGTAATTCCGGAAAATTCTCAAGGTTAAAGCTCAATTGTCATTTATTGGCACCTGACTGCATGTCAAAAGGTAGCGGAGGTTTTGAGATATGAATTCCCTCAAGATTTTCTCAAAACATCTTTTGCTCCGAGGGAAAACACTTCTAGCTCATTAACAAGAGGTAGTTAACTATAATATTAGAATGTGCATATCTGCCAAAAAGAATAAAGCAAATATGTCTAGAATGAACACCCTTCAGTAACAACTGAAAAGAAGTCATATAAATTGCATATGAATTTCCCAATTTATAACAGCTTTTCTTGTTTTCAATCTGAATCACTCAGTGTGCTATAATATCAATTTCAATAAACTGCGTGCATACACTTCTATTTCATGGTTGTTTGTGTTATTGTGTTTTCAATCCGAATAATCCAATGTACTAGACTAGTTTTCAGGAAGAGAAAGGTATGCATATATATTAAACATACTATCAAGAGCGCCGACCCTGGGGGCACCGAGGGGGCCCGGGCCCCCCAAAGCTCATGTGGCTCCTATTTTATTTATGAGTATACAATATTTGATATAACTTGAGTGCAATTTGTCTTTAAAATCTTTATATATATACATTCTGCATCTGAATGCCCCCCCCAAAAAAAAATTTACAGAGAAATCGGCGCTCTTGCATACTATAGTAATATTTTCTAGTACTGTATATTTTTATGATTACTCTATATACATTATTTATAAGTAGCTGTCGTGTCACTGCTTATTAAAATTTTATAATCAAGTAATACTAGAAATCCTATTCTAAAAACACACAAATCACAGTTATTTTCTGTAAGTTGGCCACCTGTCTAAGTTGGCCACTTTTCGATGGAACCGATGGTGGCCAACATAGACAGGTTTCACTGTAGTTCCCAATTATCTTCAGTAGCTTAAGGCCCCACCAAATCTAAAACCAGTTCTGCCTCCATTCGATAGAGCATCAAGAACTATCTGATAAAGTGATGGAATTTTTCGTGTCGCTCTTACTGTTCCTTTTACAAAAGAAAATGCGAGGACATAGAAGAATTAAAAAGAGTTGGGAAATATGAGGAAATGTATATACAAGGAGGTGAAATCTATGGAATTTCGGAGGAAACAAGGGGGTATTATGATGGCAGTAGAAAATAAGAATGGGAAGGTAGTCAGCGAGAGAAATGAGGTCATAGGAAGGTGGAAATAATACGTTGAAGAATTATATGAGAATAAGGATAGACCGTGTAGCCTAAATGTTGAAGTAGAATATGAAGTAGGCGACGATGATAAAGGATTTAGTATTCTTAGGGATGAGTTTGAAAAGGCTATATCCGAGATTAGGAATGGAAAGGCAACCGGAATATATAACATACCAATCGAATTCGTTAAAAATATAGGAGACAAGGGAAAGAAAGAATTGTTCCGACTATGCAATGAAATATATGAAACAGGAGATTGGCCAAAAGACTTTCTGAAAACGATAATGATACCGATGGCTAAGAAATCGAACCCAAAGGGATATAAGGATTATAGAACTATTAGTCTCATATCTCATGCAGCTAAAATTCTGCTCCGAATATTGAACAGAAGGTTATATGCAAGAACAAATAAAGAAGTTGAGGAGGAGCAGTTCGGGTTCAGAAGAGGCAAGGGCACAAGAGATGCAACTGGATTATTAAGGGCGATCGGTGAAAGATTTATAGAAAAAGGGAAAGAGGTGTATGTTATATTTATTGATCTAGAAAAGGCTTTTGACCGCGTGAATTGGGAATTGTTGTTTGGGAGTTCTAACGAAGATAGGGTTGGAATCGAAAGATAGAAGACTCATAAGAAACTTATACATGAACCAACAAGTGAGTGTTAGGATAGGGGAAGAGTGCAATTAGAAGGGGAGTTCGACAAGGATGCTGCCTCTCGCCAACACTATTTAATGTCTATCTAGAAGAGATAGTGAAAAAGAGTTTACATGATGATGATGGCATATCGGTAGGAGGTAGAATGATTAGATGCATAAGATTTGCAGACGATGTGGCGCTTGTTGCAGAATCTGAAAAGAAAATCAATAAAATGTTAGAAAAAATGAGAAAGGGCTTTGAAGAATATGGGATGAAAATAAATGTTAGAAAGACAAAAGCCATGGTGATTGGAACGAAGGGGTTTGTGTCAAATATAAAAGTAGGAGGGGAGAAAATAGAACAAGTAAATAGTTTTCGATATCTGGGTAGTATTCTTAGTAATAACATATAGTGCGAATGTGAAATAAAAGCAAGGATAGGAATGGCGAAAGAAGCCTTTAGGAGGAAGAAAAGTGTTTTGTGGGACCTTGAATAAAGAGTTGCGAAAAAGACTCTAAAATGCTTCGTGTGGAGTGTTGTACTGTATGGGGCGGAAACGTGGATATTACGTAAAGGTGATGAAAATCGACTGGAATCCTTCGAAATGTGGGTGTGGAGAAGAATGGAAAGAATTAGTTGGGTCGAGCGGAAAACGAATGAGAGAGTGTTAGAAATCGTGGGTGAGAAAAGAACACTTTTAGATATTATTAGGAAGAGGAAGAGAAACTGGTTGGTTGGGACGCTGCCTAAGAAGAGATTGTATCATGAGGGACTTCCTAGAGGGTATGGTGGCGGGAAAAAGAGGGAGGGGGCGAAGGAGACTACAATTAATGGGTGATATAAAAACAGAAAGATCATACGCGAAGACGAAGAAGTTAGCGGAGGACCGTGGAGCATGGAAGCTTCTCAGCTGCGGCAAGTGACCTGCCAATAAAGGCAGAATACCTATGATGATGATGACTTACTGTTCCCGAGATATTGTCCCAAGAAAAATATGGCCGATTTCCGGAGATTTTAGGAGCCAATGTCGGGAACCGTAAGTTAGAGAGATGATATTGGTATTAATCGATACCTAAGAGGATGGTAAACATTTTGGTACCAAATAGTAACCGATGGCCACTGGCTAACTAGCCACCGTTCTCCAGATCAATGTTTCTTTCCGAAACAATGTTCCGGGGAGCACACTTAGTATTCCGGGGGGGGGGGGAGCACTGCTGGTAGTATTTTATTTATTATTATAGATCTATTGCAGACGTATTATTTTGGTCTCCGGGGGGCACTCTAAGAGTTCCGGGGGACAGTGCCCTCCCAAAAAACATGTTTGGAAGAAACACTGCCCTAGATATTGGCAAAAAAGAAGTTTGAATTTCGGAAGATTTGAAGAGCCATATCTCGAGAATCGAAAGTCATAAAGATATCTATTTGATATTTTCCAATTTTTGCGAGAAACAGAAGAAGGTGCGGATAAAAAGATTTACTTTTACATCTAGGAACAATTACGGTTATCCTTCCCGTTCTATCTCTCCATTCTTTTTTAAGTTCTTTCTCGCAATTCTCTTGGAGTATTCTCAACTGGCTCCCTTAATGGATATATATTGTTTCTGCATTTGCCAAAGTATTTTTTTTTTTTTTTAATCACATTTGGATTATTAGAAAAGAAACGTCAAAACAGTTTAAGATTACATATATTATTTGATATGAGTAATATACGTAATCTTAAACTGTTTTGACGTTTCTTTTCTAATAATTTCTTTCGAATTTCGAATTTCTTTTACACTTATTCCACTTTTAATTATAACAACGATTCTCAAACTTCTGAGTATATGGAGTGGATTAAGATCGATGTTGAGGAGCAGTAGCACCGACCAGGCCTGTAGCCAGCCCAAAAATGTAGAAGGGCCCGGCTGAAGTTAGGGGGGGCCCGATGCAACCACATTATAGTTCATCACCATAGTATAGTTCATTTAACAGTCTACCGCAAAAATTTTAGGGGGGGCCTTAGACCCCCCTGGATACGGGCCTGGCACCGACAGAGCTATTTAGAAGGAACATTAGAAGGGGACTCTACAATCAGACGTGACGCTATCACTCATTAATAGGATGTAGAAGTATGAAATTAAGCAGCATATTCAGTGTTCTATTTGGGGATTTCCTAGAGAGGAAGGGAGGATTCTGCACAGCTATTAAATTGATATTAATTTGTTAATTTCCAGGGCAGTATTTTCCACATGTTATTTAATAAAAGTTATATCACAATGAATATTACACTTTAAAAAAATGAAATGAAATTACATCTTTGAGTTTTACGTTCCACACTTGTGCCGGCTAGGCTAAAGGAGACAGTGATGATGAGAAAAGGATGAAATGGTGGAATGAATAAAGTGGGAGGAAACGGGAGAACCCCGATAAAACCCAAACACACGGTGTTTTTCCACCACAAAGTTCACTTGGGGTGAGCTGGGATCGAATCAAGGACCCCAAGCACCAGAGGTGAACGCTCTACCACTTTTTTAAAAAAGTTAACTGATTCATCGAACTTGCCTCATTAACTTACTAAACTACTTATTACTAGGTTCTACTTAATTTTACTCACTTTTACTTGCTGAACTTGCTTTCTTAGTAACCTAGAATGACAGGGACACGGACACAGAAATATCGAGGACAGTTAAAATTCCAAAGGCTCACCCATCGGGAGTCGAACCCGGAACCCTGTACACTGAAGGCGCACGCGCAGAAGTGTGAGGGGCCGTGGTGGCTCAGGAATTAATATGTGCCCTATCAAAAAAACGCATGTTTCAGGATACTAAGGTCCTCACGCAACAATTTTCAAGAGGGAGTTTGGCTATGGACATATAATTTGAAGTATTCACCAACTACCTCTATAAAAATTGCTGCGGAAATACCGCAGGATTTTGAAACATGGATGTTTGGATAGGACACATACTAGTTCCTAAGTAAAGTCTTGACTCGACTACGGTAGGTCCCACAGTTTTCGAGTTATGGAACTTTAAAGTTAATTTTTTTCATGTTTTCGGCAGCCTATAACTCCGAAAGGAAGCATTTGTGCACCCAGGTTGGTCTATACTTTTCGTCTTATCTTGGTGTCAGAAATCACCTTCCAAACGTTGTCGGTGTTGTTTTGAAACACCCTATATATATATATATATATATATATATATATATATATATATATATATATATATATATATATTAAGAATGGGAGTTGGGCATCACGTCAGATTAGTCAGTGTCAGGAGAGAAATTACTGTCTAAATCTGCATTTTAAGACTTTTAAGCATACTTGATCCGTGTGACAATCTCGGACTCCCTTTTATTGTCGGAGTGGGAGCAGTACGTACATATGAGTGGGCCCTAGAAAGTACTTTCACGGTGGACCCCTGGTTTGCAGTACAGCCCTGGTAGTTGTTGAGTACTTCAGATTATATGCTTGTAGCCAAACTCCCTCTATAGGCCTTTGTTGCGTGAGTACTTTAGGATTTTGAAACTTGGATATTTGGATAGGGCATATACCAGTTCCTAAGTGAAGTATTGAACCGACTGCGGTAGGTAACATAGTTTTGGAGCTATGGGCCTTCAAAGTTCATTTTTTCATGTTTTCGACAGCCTATAACTCCGAAAGGAAGCATTTGTGTACCTAGGTTGGTCTATACTTTTCGTCTTTGTGTCAGAAATCACCTTCCAAACGTTGTCGGTGTTGTTTTGAAACACCCTGTATATGTATCCCCTGTGACGTCAACCCCCAAATTAACAAAATACTCCCCATAATCTAATTTTACGCCTCTTCCTATCACAACACATGAGATCATTGGTAAAAAAAATGACTTAAGACACACATTGCTGTCACACAAATTTTAAATTTAAATGTAGTTTATTTCAACGTAAAATCGATAATTAATATTTATACACTTTAGGATATTTAATTTTCTAAGGTAAAAAATAAAATGTAAAATTTTTGCAGACTTTGCTTATGCCCCGAGTCTCAGTGTTGTAAAAGATATATATAACACATTTTAAGAAGACTGGGTAATATTTAAAGGTTGCACACTTTGATCAGTTTTGTAAAAATAGGCAAAATACGATTTTTCAATGTTAATTACTTTTATTTTTAAAATTAGACATCACAAACTTAAAATAATACTAAAACTAGACAGTAAGATTATATTAATCAACTTTGAATGATGTAATCCCTTCTTTTGTTCATTTGGTGACGACTTTTTTGTGAGCTCGACTATCCAAGGTTTTTTATTGTTCGTCCCTGAAAACTTTTATTTTTGATCAGAGCAATTTCTCTTTCTCCGGTACAGTGAATTAAAAAAATATTTTTATTTTACTTTTTAACTGACTAAATTTTGCTATACACCTCGATATTCACTTATAATAGTATTTTACTAATTTATTTTTTACACGTATGTTTATGTTAAAATTAGCATTTATTTAGGCATATTGTTATATTTATTTTGACAACCATTAATTAAAAGCAAGGCTAAAAAAAATAAGACATGTTTTCTTAAAGACACAGAAAAAAATTGCATAATTTCAGAAATTGTACGGTGTAAAAATTACATCAAGTTACACAAGTAAAAGGGAATAATAAAAACATTGAACTTAAAGAATCTGACGTTTTAACAACAACCTTTGTCTTTGTTTACTGGTTAAGGAAAACTGATTAATAATGTCCTCATGTGATGATTCGGTTAAAATTTCAGTCTCGCTACTGCAAATTAGTAAGTTATTTAACCAAGTGTCTCCCATACTTCTTCTGAGGCTTTTTATTTTTTATTTTTTATTTTTACAATTTTGATCCGACTCATGGTTCTCTCAGTTGAGCAGCTGGTTTCAGAGAGTGAGAGCAGAATTCTGTAGAGCCCATTTAAGTTTGGAACTTCCGAGAACTGCTGTAAACACCTGTATGGTTGAATAAAACTTCGTTTAATCTAGAGCTTCACAATTGCTTTCATGCAGTCTTTCTCTTCATCATCATTTCTTCTTCATTTTAAAGCTTCATCTTGAGCACCTTCTGAGACTAATTTACTACTATTGTTTTTGTTTTGCTAGAAAATTTTAGACTTTTTTGGTTTGGGTAACAAATCAGAGACGTTTGTTATGGTATGAGGCCCTGTATACGAATGAAAAGTTTTCTAGCTCAGCTACTGTGTCTTCACTATCAAAATGGTGGAAGTCACACAATTCTTGTGTCATATTTGGCTGGAGACTTTTATTCAGTTTGTTAGGTTCATCATGGGAATAGACAGCCATTTGGGTCATTAAAGCCATGTATTGGTTTGAAAAGCGATCTAGTAATTGAGCAGTCAGTGAGTCAAGGATCTTAAAGTAAACATCAACTTCAATTTTTCTTAAAGCTTCAGTTATTACTTCACCAACTGCCAGATCGTCCATAACCCTTTTTTTCTTCCATGAAAAATCCTCCCTTAAAATTTTAATGACGCCATTGGCGTCATGTTCCCCCTTTGTGGGCACGTGGGCACCCCTATATATATGAGAGAGATAGTAGATAGATATAAATAGATATAATTCTCTTAGGAAACAATCCATACAAGGTAAACCAAAACAATTTTTGTATTGGATACCAAAAGTGGCAAATAGCGACCTACATAGCATTACAAAATGGTGTGACAAAATTGTGAATCATTGCAAATATACTGGAAACGAAAAAAAAAAATGAAATGAAATCTTTGAGTTTTACGTCCCACGGTTATGCTGGGTAGGCTAAAGGAGATGATGATGAGTAATGAATGAAATGCAGAAAGTGGGAGGAAAGAGGAGAACCCCGAGGAAACCCACGCACACGGTGTTTCTCCACCACAAAGTTCACTTGGAGGGGGCTGGGATCGAACCCGGGACCCCAAGCACCAGAGGTGAACGCTCAACCACTGAGCCACCGCTGCCCCATACTGGAAACGAATTACCCATGGTTGTCAAAAGTATTGGAAGGACCTTTATCCAACAATGGATCGACATTTGTTACTAATGGTATGTATGTGTTTCAGATATGTAAATAACGGCACCACTTTACTCATATAACCCCAGTTTTCATTCTTGATATCTGAGCATTTGATATTAACCCATTAGTGCCCAGAACTCTCCACTGGTATTTTAAAAGTTTTTTTCGCCTATTTGGTCCTAATAGCACTCTAAAATAGATAGTAAAATATTTTGGAAAAATATTTATTTTTTCTTGTTTTTTTAGCCCGCCATCTTAAGTTTCCAACAGGCACATACATATTCAAAAAAGGGAACATTTTGAAAAGTTGCAATTTTGAGGGAGAAAATACAGTACAATAACATAACAATTAAACTCAAATCAATCCTTTCTTTACAGACCTTCAATCCTTCGTTCTGGAGTCTTTCAAATCAATCCAGTTGAATCTTTCTACTCAAAACACATTGTACCAAAAAAGAAAAAAAGAAAAAAAGGAAAAAAAAAAAAGAAAACAGTGCTAACTTCGCGTCAATATATCTACAAAGAAAATGCAACAATGCGATGACGAAACAGACTCCAAAGTTATTTCACGGTTAAAACCAGCAATGCCAATCCATGAGCTTCTGCGCTATGACGAAAAATTGCCGTGGTAACTTAAGTTGCCAAGGGGACAATTGGTACGCTTATAACTTGTTCTGAGAAATCATATGTTTAACCCTGTAGCTATAAAAATTTCTAAAAACAAAGACACTTAAAATAAAATTTACCATTCCCCACCCCGCCATTAATCTTCTGGTGTGTATAGAGCAAAGCAAAGTTCTTTAGAAAAATGAATTGTTTTCGACTGAAAAATTCGTGTCCAATAAACTCTCCCTTCCAGCTGTGTGTGTATGTATGTGAGTTTATAACTTGGTATAACAAACGGTTCTACAAACTCGAAATATTTTAACAACCGGTTCTTGTGAACCGGTGCGAACCGGCTAAATAACACCACTGCTTGTAATATAAGTTGTACCCCAAAAATAAGCCATACTCCGAAAATAGGTCCCAGTAGTTGCATAACTTGATGCTGGTTAATTTGCATATATACTGGTTAATTAACATATAGTAAATGTATAGACACTGTATTCGTATTTGAGTAAATAGATAATCTCGCAGTGCGGTGCACAGCAGACAACATAATACTTTTTAAGGTGTTCAAATTGGTCCAAGGAACAAAATAAAACTATTTTCTGTCAAACGACGAAATAAAAATATGATATACAACTTTGCCGGATGCATCTTGAGTTGAGTTTTAAGGCGACAAATTGTTTTAACAATTATCGAAAAATGTACATAAAAGATGAAATTAATATCTTTATCTTACTTAGAACAAAGTATTCCCCTTACTCAGTGGGCAGACAAAACTACCGATTAGGACCAGTGACGTAACTAAGGAAGGCAAACGGGGCTTGTGTCCCAGGCGCCACATGGGGCGGGCGCAAACTTGGGCAAATATTTATTTTCACTATAAGGCAAGGAGAGGAGTTTTAGCAAACTTAAGATCATTAAAAACAAAGAAAAAGAAACTTAACAGGACAACAAGGACTTACCAACCTTAGGATCACATCCATAGAGTATAAGTTAGCTTCAAAGGTATCTTTTGAGGACATTGTGAAAACCTTTGCAGCCAAAAGAGCTCGCAAAGTTAAATTTTAGTTCCAGCTTTTTGTGTTGCCATTTAACTTACATCGATTTAAGAGATTTGCAAAATGTAGAATATAATACTCGGGACAACAGCTTGACGGTTTGCCATAATTAAATATTCTGTTCTAAAGCAACAGAGTGTTGATTCATGCTACACATATGCACATCCCGATATAATTCAAAGAAACATTGTGATTTGCAGTCATTATGATAAGACTGTAAGAATATGTCAAACATGCTACTCTCAAATGATTTGGCAATCAAATACTATTAAGTTTGGTGTTTTATCTTGTACTAAAAGTTAAATTATGTACTGAAATTTTGAAATCAAGCTTTACACTTGAAGAAAAAAATGGAATAGGGGAATTACTGTGTGATGCCAATATCAGGTGTAATCGGGGGTGTTTTGGTTAGATTGGACAGGGGAAAGGGGAACTAAAGCGAGTTTTTGCCCCGGCCAACAACTAGCCTAATTGCGTCTCTGATAAGGACGTAAAATATATTAAAATGATTTCCCTAACTTAAAATATGAGCAGAAATATACTAATACCCGTACGATATTCTCTAAACTTCAAAATATGCATTTAAAAAAAAATCCAGGCCTAAACATTATCATAGTGAATTTAGGATTTAGATCTCTGGGCCTTCGGCATCTAAGGCCATTTTGCCCTTCACGATTTGAGAGATGACGTCCCTCGGCGAGCACGTAATCCGGGAAAAGGGAATGAAGGAAGCGGCCTGGGACCTATAAGTGAGGTACCACCCCGGCATTTGCCTGGTGTGAATGAGGAAAACCCAGGAAAACCTCATTCAGGGTGGCTGGTCTGAAAAAGTGTGTTACACGTTTTCGACCGAGTGACCCCACCCCACCGGGAATCGAACCCGGGACCGCTCGCATCGAAGACGAGAGCGTTAGCTAAACATTATCATTATGATCTTCTATTGAGATTCTGCGTACTGAAAGAATATAATCCCAGAAAACATCGTTGAAAAAAAAATAATAAGTACAGTCATTATATGGTAGCTTCCATATTCTTAATTCGTACGATAATAACAACAGAAAGATCTACAGTATTTTATTAAATTAGTTCTATATTTGTTTTGTAAGAAAATATTATCTGTATTGGGCTTGAAAGAACGAAACCACTTTGCTTATCAGTGATAAAAATTAAATGATCTTATCTTACCGAAAATGAAATATTTATCACGCATCAGCTGATGAGTAAATGACTCTTATCTCAACCTGATAACTAAGTTGCTTTTTTTTTATGTTTCGTGAGCTTTGCGTGTTCGTGTGTACAGGGGGTGGGAAGTGGGAGGGAGGAGTGGTGATAACAGTTTTGACTGGATTGATGCGTTACAGGATTAAAATCATTAGAACTTCAAATTTCATTCAGCAAAGATGAAATTTTGGCTTTGTAAACAGAGCAAAGACTGAATCACCTACTGATTGAAGGTTATCTCGTCTGACCTTGTAATTTTTTTTTATAGAACTTTAATTTTATCTCGATCCTCGAAATATTCTTCGTCGTCTCGTGTCGATTCTCATAAAGCTTTTCTCGCCTCGTTTCGTTGAAATTTATGTACAAAATTTATGCGCTGATTTTTTTTCTCTGAAATGCATCTAGAATCCTTCTGCGTCACGAGAGGCCCATGAAGGATGTAATATAACAACATTTATACCATATTTATTATTATAATATTTTGTCTAATGACTTGCGTATTTTTAAACGTTGAAAAATTCTTGTCATTATGTTCGTACAATCGCTTATAGTTTTTTTACGATAAATCAGGTAACACTAAAATAGGGTTTGAGACCTAAGACTTGCTTGAACTAAACAACGTGACAAACATCTTGGCATTTGAAGGCGGCGCTCCAAGTTCCCTTTAAATGCTGCTAGCATAATGAGAGTCTAGCGATATTGCCACGTTTATTTTGTACACATCCACGTCTATCCCCTGTCACCTGATCGTGCTGTAGTTTGCTTAGCCATAGCCACACTCCTTTACCACTTGGCAACGTCGCGCCAGAGCTTGCGTTTTATTCGTTTAGCTGAAATGCCAATATATTTGTCACAGATTTTAGTCTTGCCCACAAGACTTGAGAAATGTCTCGTCTCGTCTCAAAAACATTTGTGGTCGGAACAGTTCGGTTGGAAACAGTAAAGTAGAGCGCAAGTTCCGATCACAAGTGTTTTGGCAGTAATGGCCCGTTTTGTAAATAATGATTTATTATCTCTAGAACATGTACGGTAAAAGTAGGTACACTCATGTCCAAAATTATTGTCGCATGTCTATAAATATGTTGTTGTAGGAATATAATTTGATAACGAATTCGCCCGGTATTTCTTATAATGTTAGTATCTGTATAATCGGCAAAGAAATGTATGTGGCAAATTCCATGTCAAAAGAGCAGTAAATAAGAACAATAAAACGAAAATAAAACTTTCTTGTCCATTTAGCAACATTTTGTTTTACTTATTCTAATTTTCGTATTTGCAATTCTTTTCCTGTGAAATTTACCACAAATATACATTTCCCGATTATACACATAGTATTAGTATTAAAAGTACCCTGCAAAATCATTATCAAATTATATTCTTACAAGAAGACAGTTACAGATACGCGACAATCATTTTGGACATGAGTGTACCTATGGAATACAAAGAACATTGTGACATAAGAAGCAGCACTGAAAACGATCGTAAAGCAAATCAACGTAAAAACAATTATCGAACATAGAAAATACTGGGACAATGCCATACACTGTAGCTGTAGTAGCTCCCCACTTGAACATCTTTTGAAATTGGCGATCGATTCTGAAATCAACTAAAGGAGAGCAATGGCAATTCAGTTTCAAATACTCAATTTTGATTGAAATATATAATGCAACAGAATTCAATAATTGGATTCGGTCTAGTCGTTTGGATTTAGTAGCAACTGTACAAGCTCGATAAGCCATACGTCTAAGTCAAAAAATTTAAAATAAGGCTTAATTTGGTAGATGCTGATTTTGAATTCGAGGCTGGGTTTCACGACTCCAGTGTCTAAAGGATTTCTGAGATAATGCCAAAGACACTACCAATCTCAATTCTTAAATATATATAGATAGCCTATAGCCAAGGGTAAAAGTGGATCTGAAAAGGTAAGGGGGATGTGAATAGGAGGTAGGTCACGGTGTCCCCCATGCTAACCTTTGCCCACTATAATATTTCAAGAAGTGGGGTACGGCATCCCCCGCATTTCCTTTCACTTTTACCTTTGGGTATAGCCCATATTTCCATTCTGTTCCATTATTAACACTTCCCGTCAAAAAAGGCTTATCTACAAAGGTTTTCAATACATACGTATGTATCTTTTTAAGACAGAACGCACATACACATGTATTATAAACGAGTCGAATTAAGAAACTATTCATTTTTCTTTTAAGTCGATGAAAAATACTTAAATATTTAATACGTATTTCTTTCACGTACAAATTAACATTCGCCATTTGCAACTGTTAAAAAAAATATATATGTATGAGTAGAAAACGACTTGTTAGTACCATTTTCGGCAAAATCACATTATTTTCGTAAGATTTAATTAGGCTACTCTAAGTTCGTATATGTGCAGCGTTAACTATAAACATTTACTACTGTTTTAAGCAAGCAAGAAAAAAAAAACATAGTAAACGTCCTTGCCGCTTTGGTGATCGGAAAATTGTTGGATGAGTAAGACTGGCCTTGTTCCAGTTAATTGTAATTATTTAGGTGTGGAGAAGAAAGAATTCTTCTTTTTCTTCTTCTTTTTAAATACAGTTAAAAATCGGAATCAAAATACAAACAAAGAAAAGAGCATAAAAGAGTTAAACTGTGCACTCTCAGTGGCAATCTTGTGCTGGAGTTTTCTGGAGAGAATGTTTATAACTTCTTTACATTTTTTTTCACATTTTTCCTTATGACGATCTAAGAAAAGATAAAATGAAATCCATTGAGGATGCAGGGCTTCTTGTCATTGGGGTCACGTAGGTAGTCACTTGAGTTGAGAAAGTGACACAACACATTCTATAAACAGCAGCGGAAGTTCACTTTCACAAACACACAGACTTCTTCCAGCTCCCGAGTCACTCTTCCATGAATCAAGCAAGCAGCCAGACTTTTTTCAGAAGAATGAAGCAAAGTTGTTTACTTTAAAACACGAAAATAAAATATTATATGCATTTAAAGGTACATTCCAAAAAGAGAAGTACACATTTCTTTTTTTTATATGTTCCAGCACCAGTGGTATTTAGGTCCTATTGATATTACAATGATTTTTCATTTTCTTTTTTCTTGGGGGGGGGGTCAAAAGATCCAATATATTTCAATCAAAAATTTTCTTGTAGGCCTCAGGGGCGTCATTTCAGACTTTGCTTGAGGGGGGCAAGAGTACCACGGACATAAGACTGTCACGTTTTGTACTTGTATATCAGTAGACAATCGATTGAAGTATATGTATTCCTGAAACTCTTGGGGGGGGCAATTGCCCCCTCCTTATCCCTAAATGACGCCCCTGGTAGGCCTTATATCTGGAGAACTACATATAGTGTAACCAAACGCAAACTATCACTTAACTCAGTATGATGTGCTTATTCCGTAGAAAATACGAAAACTCGACTTAGGGGCTGTTCAAAAATTTTGTGGCCCCTGATCCAAAAATTAATTATTGGCTAAGATCGCAATCTTATGATTCATTTTTGTTTTGTAACTTGGCTTTTCCTAATTTATATTTCACACATGTTGGAAGAAATTAAGAGGAAACTTCAAAAACATCGTGCTTTTTCCAGGGGCGGATCCAGGGGGGCGATCGGGGCGATCGTCCCCCCCCCCAGAAGAGGAAACTTTCTTATTTTATATATATAAATAAAACTCATCCCAAAGTTTGGAGCCCTTAAAAGTGGCAGTATGACAACCCACCGCCCCCCCAGAAGTCGGTCCTGGATCCGCCCCTGGCTTTTTCTTTCTTTCTCTGCACGATGTGAGTTTAATTACACAATTAGAGACAGTTTTAAAAAAAAATCTGTTTTACATCCAAATATTATAACATTAAAATCACAAGGAACTGGACTTCTTGTTCATTTTTTTTTTTTTTTTCAAAATCCAGTGCTTCTATTCCCAATAGTGTTTAGACGTGCAGTTCAAAATTATAACGAGATGTAATTTGATTTGTAGGAAACTTAACTTTCAAGCTTTGACTATTAACAGAAGTAATTTCCAACCTGAGAGGCTTGAAGAACAAGCAAGGAGGGCACATGCTACTGACAGAAATCTACTACATTCGTAACATAATTAGAAATATCACGAGTGTTGTTGTAACAAATAGACGTTAAATTAAATACCGTACAAACACGACATAACTGAGTAAGAACTGTAGTTTCATTAAATGGTAATTAATAATAATAATAATAATAATAATAATAATAATAATAATAATAATAATAATAATAAGAAGAAGAAGAAGAAGAAGAAGAAGAAGAAGAAGAAGAAGAAGAAGAAGAATGCATTCAAACGCGCGCCCAGAAACTTTTGTTAGGAGAGCTCCAAGCTGTAGTGGAGTAGTCCAATATTCCAAGCCACTACGTCTAATCTGCATTTGAATAGATGATAAGTAATTGTAAAACATTTCCACCAAGGAAAAAGTGATAGAACTAGATTGTTTTTACAAGAGGAAAGAGTACAGATGAAATGTAAGATCAAATTTTCATGCTACATCAATCATTTCCCTGTTAAACAAGTAGAGTTTTATTGAAAAGGTGTGCAAATGTATATTGAGTTAGAATGTTTTTTGGGGGGGGGGTCTGGACCCGGTGGGTCCCCGTGGGTGCACTGCTCACTGCATTACAATGATATGCAGAAGTCTTGCTGGAAATAAATATAAATTTATGAGATTATTATTATTATTATTATTATTATTATTATTATTATTATTATTATTATTATTATTATTATTATTATTATTATTATTATTATTATTATTAATGAAAATTTGAGAATTCAATGCTGCATATCGTCGCATGAAAACCAGAGGAACCTAACTCCAAAAATGTGGTTTCCGTTTTCTTCATCTCTGGACATAATTTTTTAAAGCCCCACTTGGAGTAAAAGGAATGTAACGTCATTTGTTCTCCTTGTTGATCACCTGTTGTATGAAACATATGAGCAAAAAACTATATTTTACTTTTATCATATCATATACATTTAAATTTATCACATTTGGTTTCGATGTCTAACATTATAGTTTTCAAGTAGCTAAGAATATTACAATGCACATTGTATATTTTTATGTTTAATGATTTCATGTATTTTATAGGCCTAGTGTTATTGTACGTCAGAATTTAGTATCATTTCGTCCATTATTATATTTTGCTCTTAGTTCCTCACGGATAATTTAAGTACCGATGAGAGGCACCTACTCATTTTATCCAAAATGCCTGCCCATATTGCACATACATTTTGTTAAATATGCGTAAGGTTAGTATTTTTATTTTTTTCGACAACCATTCAAATATTTTTGAAACCAAACTCTATGAAAGGAAACACAAGGTATAAATCTACATTGCTGTAATATTTGTTGTCAAATTATATTTTAATATCTATGAGAAAACGGTTTTCTTTTACTGCCCATATTATCCAAAATTACCCTATAAACATTTGATTATATACAGGCTTAAATTCAGGATCTAATCAAAGAAAGTGCTAGATACGTCAATGTGTCAGCTTATCTATGGAGAAGTACGACCAGGAGCGCACTCGCGTAAGGTCCACCGGGTCTGGATCCCCCGAAACTTCCTAACTCAACGTGCATTTGTACACTTCCTCAATAAAACTACGAGTATACTTATTCAACGGGGAAATGATTGATGTAGCATGACAATTTGATTTTACACTTCATCTGTACTCTTTCTCTTATATAAATATATTTCAATGATTTTGTTTAAAAACACAGGTGCAAGTATTTTACAATTACTTATTGTCTTTTCAAGTGCAGAATAAAACCCATTCAGTATTACATAATGTAGTGGCTTGTAGTGTGGATTCGCCCCCCTAAAGCTAGGACCTCTCCCAACAAAAAATGAAATGAAATGAAATCTTTGAGTTTTACGTCCCACGTCTAGGGAGACGGAGATGATGAGAAATTAATGAAATGGTGTAATGAAGAAAGTGGGAGGAAACGGGAAACTCCCAAGAAAACAAAGTGGTGCGCGCCCGAGTACGAACAAGTGCCGTTCCACATTATCCAGTGTGATCTTGATGTTCAAGGGAGGCTACAGCCAAGCGCGTACGCAGAAATTTATTTCGAGAGGGGTCCAAAACTTTTAGGGGGTCCAAAGTCAATATGGCGATGAATTATATTAAAATGTATTTTTAAAAAATCATCCCTAAAACTAGAATAAATTTACAGAAACGTCAGGATTTCGAAGTGGAGGGTCCAGACGTATGTCCCTGGCTTTAGCGTCAAAGTCCGTCTTGAATCCGTTCAGTGGCTATTGCAAAATCATCACAGTGTATAAGTGAAAGTTTTTGTATAAAAGCAGAGCTGACAGCATGCTACTCGTATATGACATTATAATTGGAACAAGGAAACTGCACAAATAAATACCATAAAATGAGACTAACGTTTTATCACATAGTGTTGCCAGAACTTGAGCATCGCCAGCAATTTTCCGCAAGTAACGTCAGGATTAAACCGTCCG
Source organism: Thermobia domestica (assembly GCF_964235325.1). Classification (NCBI taxonomy): domain Eukaryota; kingdom Metazoa; phylum Arthropoda; class Insecta; order Zygentoma; family Lepismatidae; genus Thermobia; species Thermobia domestica. The sequence continues at coordinate 55,121 of NW_027656498.1, forward strand.
CGTTTCTTTGTTATGTATGATATATACAGGGTGTTTCAAATCAACACCGACAACGTATGGTAGGTGATTCCTAACACCAAGTATGGACCAACCTGGGTGGACAAATACTTCCTTTCGGAGTTATAGGCAGCCGAAAACATGAAAAATGAATTTTAAAGATTCCAAAACCTTGGGAACTACTGTAGTCGTGTCAAGACTTCACGTAGGAATTAATATGTGTCCCATCCAAAAATCAATGTTTCAGAATCCTAAGGTACTCACGAAACATTTTTTTATGGAGAGAGAGTTTGACTACTGGCATATAATCTGAAGTATTCACCAACTACATCTATAAAAGTTTTTGCAGAAGCACCACAGGATTCTGAAACTTGGATATTTGGATACGGCACATACTAGTTCCTCAGTGAAGTCTTTACCCGACTATGGTTTGTCCCATAGTATTGAAGATATGAACCTTTAAAGTTAATTTTTTCATATTTTCGGCAGCCTATAACTGCAATAGAAAGCATTTGTGCACCCAGGTTGGTCCATACTTTTTGTCTTATCTTGGTATCAGGATTCACCTCCTAAACATTGTCGGTATTGTTTTGAAACACCCTGTATGTTGTAATCAGATTAAAAAAAAAAACTTGAGATAATGAATATTAAAATTTTCCAGATGTTGCAAGGAAAATTTAATGTAACTTGCAGAAGCGTTTGAGGACAAAAAAGTTCTAAGATGAGACGCATACCAATCCATAGATCTCATTAGGCTGAACAAAATGATCCGAGTGAGTATAAAAGTTCACATATAGATTTTTTAGAAAAAATAGTTCTTTTGTAAAAACTAAAATGTGACGCTGCACGATTACCACGCCATCTATTAACATGAAACTGATATGAAATCCTTGTCAAGTTTCTTTTCATTATAACACTATGACATTCAGTATTATCAGGCGCGCACCCAGAAATATTTGTTGGGAGGGCTCCAAGCTTTTTTTTTTTGGGGGGGGGGGTGAGTTCAATCCTACAAGCCACTACGTCTATGTAATATTGAACGGGTATTATTCTGCACCTGAAAATACGATATTCATCATCATCATAGGTATTCTGCCATTATTGGCAGGTCACTTGCCGCAGTTGAGAAGCTTCCATGCTCCAAGGTTTTCTGCTAACCTCTTCGCCTTTACATATGAATTCTCTATTTTAATATCGTCCGTTAATTGTAGTCACCTTAATCATACCCTCTACCACGTCCCTCATAATAGAGAATTCCTTCTTAGCCAATATCCCAAGCAATCTCTCTTCCTATTCTTAATAATATTTAAAATTGTTCTCCGTCACAGACATTCCAAAAAGCCTCGCATTCGTTTTGTGTTCGACTCAGCTCTCTCCATTCTTCTCTACACCCACATTCCGAAAGCTTCAAGTCGTTTTTCATCATTTTAGCGGACTGTCCATGTTTCTGACCCATACAGTGCAATACTCGACACGAAGCTTTTTATGAGTTATAGACAATAATGATTCAAGAGATGACCCTTCATGAAAATCCACTCAACTATGGAGCCGTTTATGCTAAAAGTGAGCTACCTGTATAGTTACATTGTTATTTTTCAGCTTCCGTACATTATAAGCTCCCTCTTCCCCGGGGGAAAACTTCTGAAATCACCACTGTACATAGAATATACTGACAAAAAAAGTTAAAATAAAATAAAACAAAATAACAAAAGACATGTTGGTGTATACATCATTACTATTCTACAGGCCTTAATCGATACCAGTATTTTAAGGCAGTGGTTCCCAACGATGTTCGCACAGTCCCATAGGGTGTGTCGCGAAATTTTAGAAATTAAAAACCATGAAGCATTTAATGCTTAATTAAATTCAATTTTGAAGCAGCCTGTATCAGTCAATGCTTCTAGCGGCAGCAACAATGCTGTCACAGCTCTACAGGAACTTACAATCTTACTCTATTAAGTTACGTTACTGTTAATTTAAAATAATAATAATAATAATAATAATAATAATAATAATAATAATAATAATAATAATAATAATAATAATAATAATAATAATAATAATAATAATAATAATAATAATAATAATGTAAAAGGTCAAACGAACGTCGCGACGTCGTGGATGTTTAGTAAAAGAACGGTTGGAAAACACTATTTTAAGGCATTCCTTATTTTTCTTCATGAATTTAAGGGTCTTCACTACAGCGAAATTAAACCACCGCTAATTTTGGAGTTTATTTCGTAATATCTTCAAAACAAATAAAAAATATTCGAAAAGCAGAAACGTAGTGAACTATAGACAATACGATTTTGCATATGATACCGTTATCACAACTCATCTATCTACTTTCGACTTGCAACTGTAGATGGATTTAGCATTTTTGCCGGTTTTATCAGTGGGGCCAGGCTTGTTACATAGGGATGCGCATGAGACAAGATTTGTGGCTGTCTCGTCTCGAAAATGCGCTGTAAAAGTTAGGGATGGTACCGAGACCGAGACCGAGACGGACTTCTAAATACCGAGACGAGACCGAGACCGAGACAGACCTCTATAAATCGAGACGAGACCGAGACGAGACTTAAGTCAGTCTCGAAAGTCTCGGTCTCGTCTCGAATATTGATATTAATAGATACTAAAATTGCCTTCACTCAAAATTTGTTTCGTTGCTGTGTTAGATAATACGAGAACGGTTGACTGATGTACATTGGCGCATTTAGGGGGTGGTTATCGGGCTCAACCCCCCTCCCCCCGAAATAAATTTGTGATAATTTTTTGCATTGCACGTACAACGCAAATGTTTCTTACTCGTTCCTCAAGCCTCTCCGCAAACAAAATCCACTGCTGAGGCAAATAGAATTTTCTCTTTCTGCTGTCTGTGTCTCTCTCCCTCTCTCTCTTATATATATATATATGGGGCCCAATTTTAATTTTAAATGGAAGCAAGGGGTGAGTAGTACCTCGTTCGATAGACCTTGAGAAACTAAAAAGCGTTGTGGCAAAATATCTTTCATATCGGGCACTGTATTCAAAATGGCCGACAAGACATGTTGCCTCTATCAGATACAGTAAAACGTGCAGTACCACTAATATGAAAACGGTTGAACATAAATGAACCGAACAAAAACTCAAATAGAAAATGTCATGTGGCACATCGATTGATATTGTCGCGGAGGCTCCCATGGCCACCCTTCATGGGGGCCCAGGGCGCAACCTCAAAATTGTAAATGGAAACATGGGGTGAGTGATACCTCGTTCAACGTATCTTTAAAAACTAAATAGTGCTGTTGCTAAAGCATATCGGTCACCGTTTTCAAAATGACCACCAAGGCATGGTACCTGCATCAGGTAAAACGTCCAGTATCACTAATATGAAAACACCAGCATAAATATTCGAATAGGAAATCACAGAGGGTATTTATCATTCTAGCTCGGGAATGTTGCAACAGTCGAAAAGATGATTAGTGTGAAAGTGCCATAATGGAAAGGAAGAAATCTCTATAGCTCGGGAATGTTGCAACAGTCGAAAAGATGATTAAACTGAAAGTGCCATAATGGAAAGGAAGAAATCTAACTCCTAGAAATGTATTCTAACCTCACTCCGTACGTGAGTGAAGTGGGAAGGATCGGTGAAATTGCAAATGAGAGCCTTAGTTTTTGCAAATTGTATCTACGAAACAAAGTTATTTGAAATGTGTTTTTATAAGAGATAAATGTCCCTGTAATGGGATAAAGTATGTAAAATTCTTGTTAAATGGTACCTTTTATTTTGATTGCGGGCAATGGTTTGATGCAAAAATGAATCAACTGAAATGCGAAGCCAGTTTGTCGAACAATGCAATTTTAGAACAATGTTTTCAAACGTTGGTTTTGTTCAACAGTAGCCTGCATGATATTGGTCCGCTTCTTTTCCTTCTATGTCTTCTTGCATGTGATAGAATATGAGTTTCACTGAGATGTCCACAGTTACATTCCGAACAACTTTCAACGGTAATTTCAGTTGTGATCTTCAGTAACGAAACGGTACATACTGATGCAGATATGTCCCAAAAATCTTGCACGCATTGCGTTAAATTATCAGGGGCGAAGGGGCGGGCAAAATGTTGTTAAATTTGAATTTCACCTTATTTTTATTCATCTTATTTCGGACTTTATTTTTATTCATTATAGTACCAGTCATTTGTACAAACAAGTGTTTCAGACAAACCATATCTATTGCAAATAAAAGTGAGGTTCTCATTTGAGTTTACCATTCATTCCAGCTTCACCCACTTACGGACAGATCGGAAAGATAATTTTCTATCATTTCCTCTTTTGCATCATGTTAATTATACTTTAATAATCTCCGTTGCATTATACTCGAGCCGTGGAATGATAAATACGCTCTGTGCTTTCCTATACGAGTTTTATTCTGTTCATTTATCTCCAACTATTTTCATATTAGGGGTCAAGTGGTACTGGACGTTTTATCTGATACAGGTACCATGTCTTGGCGGCAATTTGGAAAACGGTGACCCATATGAAAAATCTTTTGATACAATACTGTTTAGAATTTCAAAATGTATCCAACAACGTATCACTTGACCCATATTTCGGTTCAAAATTTCTAAGTTTGCCCCCTTGAAAGGCAGCCGTGGGAGCACTGCGAGAACATTACTCGACGCGCCACATGCCTTTCCTGTTTCACTTTCTGACTGTTCGTTTATCTCCAACTGTTTTCATATTAGGTTACTGGACGTTTTATCAGATATAGGCACCATGTCTTGGCGGCCATCTTGAATACGGTGACCAACATGAAAAATCTTTTGCCACAACGCTCTTTACTTCTCAAAGATCTATGGAACGAGGTATTACTCGCCCCATATTTCTATTTAAAATTTTAAAATTTGGCCCTGGTACCCCATGAAGGGCGACCCCGGGAGGCACCGCGACAACACCATTCAGTGTGCCCCATGGCATTTCCTATTTGAGTTTTTGTTCGGTTCATTTATGTTCAACCGTTTTCGAGATATCTCCGTGGAAAGATTAAAATGGGCCAAAATAGGCTACCCAGTATATGATCAAGGGAGGGGCTAAACCATGGTTTGCCGCTTTATCCAGTGTAAAGAAAGTAGGATTGAAACCCATTTTATCCAGTGTATACCTGAGCGTTAAGAGGGCTAAAGTCCCTATAGCCCTCCCCTATTATGTGATATGTATATATATATATATATATATATATATATATATATATATATATATATATATATATATATATATATATATATATATATATATATAATGCTGAAATTTTGTACCAAGTTGGGAAATTCTTCTAGATACTCTGCAATATCACTAGATAAACAATGTTGCTAAAAGCAAAATAAAGTTGTATTTTCTCAAATTGCGCTACGTAAAGTATTACATATTTCTAATTTAGTTATTTAACAAAACCACAATAGCCCATACATTATTTAGTGTAACAAAGGACAATACAGTATCATTAACATCAACAATTTTAAATCTAACTCAATGGCATGGACGGTGCAATGCGCATCAACTGTATCTTAGCGTCAAATACTGTGATCATGGTATAATATATTTCGAATGAATGAGGGAACAAAGTTACAAGAAACGGAAAATTTAAATGTTTCTAAAGATTTTACTTCGAAAACGCGCTGACATATCAAGTCTCACCATGCAGATGCTTCCAAAAGACTTAAATGGTTATAACGCCATTTACAACAATTGTTATTTCAAATCGTTTCAGAGATACCAAACACATTGGTAGTGATTGTTATTCTGCGTAAAATGACGTATTTGTATTAAATTTTTATAATGATTATTGCTTTCCTTTGATTCTATAACATTACAACAATAGTTTTTGGTGGTTTTAATTACAAGTGGCAGTTACATTATTTTAAGCAGCGTTGCCCACTTAAATAAATTGTTAAATATTATTCTAAATATTTGCAAATAACGTAGATGAACTGCAAGCTATTTTAAAATTACTCGTAGTTTGTTTTATGGTGCAAGAATGCTTTCAAGAGAAGACGTTTTTCATGGTCTTTGGGCTACTTATAATGTTAAAGTCTTCGTTCCAGCAATAGATGTAAATGCAAATTGTAACTAAAATTAAATGTAACTGATACATTTTCAGTAACACTAGTTGTTCCCCCTAAGCCTTAGGCCTGGTGTATTCTTTAGATTAAGACCGTGCTTAATTAAAAGTTCTAATTACACACTAATTATATTTCACTTCCTTTAGTTTGACCACCGATCACCTCAAACTCGATCCATACCATATAACTATATGCAATTATTCAAGGACTTACACAGTGTTCACTTTTCTTTTGTTTTGTTTTAGTTTAACGTCCAACAGTTGTGCTAGGGCGGCTAAAAGAGACGTGGAGCTAATGATTATACTGGAATCAGAACCACTTCGGTCGTTCAACTTTACCCCTACCGGAAATCGAACTCGAGACCACGCGAACCGAAATCAAGGGTGCTATCCGCTAGACCAAATGGGGGGTCTCACATTATGTTGATTTAAATCATTCAGTCAGTGTTGCCAGATCCGAAGATTAAAAAGTAGCGTGTCTGTACACCGAAAGTAGCGAATTCGAATTATTTGTAGCCCAAATATATAGAAATGAATACTGATGATGCTAATGAAATAATTTAATATGAGTTGGAAAATGTACTGGACATATTGCAAGAAGAAATTATGATCGACGGACGAAAACAATTCTAGACTGGACACCACAAGACAAAAACAGCCTAGTAAACCTCCGCATACAAGGTGTGACGAAATGGAGAGCCATTGAGGAGTAACCTGGAAAAGAATTGCCCAAGTTATATAGCTGTGAAGACTTGGAAAGACCTTCATCTAGCAATGGATTGATAATGATTGATTATGATGATGGTGATGATTTTATTATATCTAAACCTCGGAGGTAAACTAAACCAAGTCATAATTTCGTAATTTTACAGAAGCGAAAAACCGGTTCCTCAACTAAGACTAAATATATAACTTTTACTAGGTAAGGTAGGGTAAAAATGGATCCAAAATTTAATGAAAATCATAAAGCGAAAAAAATATTTTTGACTATTCAGTCCATCATGTTGCAGAAAAACTAGGAAAATTGATACAAAAGAAAACTAGAAAGTTAAGAATCACTTGTTTTGGCGAGTGAGAAAAAATAGATAAAGATAACTCGAATTACCTATATACTTATATAATATGTATGTCCATGTTTCGCAAGTAATTTTTAATCAATATAAAATTTCAACGTAATGAACGCAAGATTAGTTTTCTCGAATAAAGATTGCATGCACCGTTGAGAGCTCAGGAATAAGATTAATCTATGTTACGGCACTGGATATGTGCTTACGTAATGCATTACGACCTTATGAACTTGTATAAGAAACAGAATGCACTTAAAATGAGACGCGAATTATGCGAAACATCGGACTTTGAATCTAACTTGTTTTGTGATCCAACTCGAGACCTCACATAGCAAAGATGAGTGTAGTAGCTCCCACCACAAGGTTCACGACGTTCGTGTTATAAAGTGTCAATTAAACCCGGAGATGTGAAATGGTAATAAAGCATTTCATCAATTTCAAACAAAATACGTAGATTATAGTAATAATTTACCCTATTAAGATAATGAACGTTATATTCTGTTTTTAAAATGACAGTCAAAGCAGAATGTATTGAGTAATAAATGAGAAATTGCAATTGAATTTAATTGCAATTTCGGTACAATTAAATACATTCGTGCTGCTATGTGTTGTGTTATCCGTTAGGAAGTATTGAACAATTCTGATTCAAAGGAAGGAAATAAACTACTGTATAGTACTGGAGTTAATTTAATAGAGTTTAAATGTATAGGCAGTTCTGAGGCTATATGAGACAAAGTCTATTGCTGAAAGTGAAATATGGGTTATATTAGGGCTTTAGGGTGATATACCCACTGATCACTGAATCTGGACTACGCGCATGGAAAGCATTAGCACTAGCAAATTAGCTATGAAGAGGTACACCATACCATAATTCTAAGTCAAAATGAAAGGAAAAAAATAAGCGGAAACGACAAACTGTACGAGAATAATACTTTCATTATTTTAGTTTCACACTATTTATTTCGAGACTTTCGAGACTTTCGAGACGAGACCGAGACCGAGATCGAGACAAGCATCTGTTGACCGAGACGAGACCGAGACTGAGACGGTGATTTTTTACTCGAGACGAGACCGAGACCGAGACCGTTATTTATCAATCGAGACGAGACCGAGACTGTGCAAAGTCTCGTCTCGTCTCGTCTCGATACCATCCCTAGTAAAAGTGATGTCTCGACTCGAAAAATGTATATTTCTCAATTTGAAGAGCCGTATCTCGACTCGAATTTTGTCAGCAAAATCCTGTCTCGACTCGTCTCGTGCGCATCCCTATTGTTACATAGTAAAAGCAAACTAAAAGTCTTCTTCCAAATGATAACATTCATACCTAAGGATATAGACGTATTATTATTATTATTATTATTATTATTATTATTATTATTATTATTATTATTATTATTATTATTATTATTATTATTATATTATTATTATTATTATTATTATTATTATTATTATTATTATTATTATTATTATTATTATTATTATTATTATTATTATTATTATTATTATTATTATTTAATATTATATTTGCAGTATGCTACCTTATTGAAACAAGGGCCTTAACAGTGTATGAAGTCAGAATGACAGGTTGTAGGAAATGTACCATTAAAGTATTTATAAAGAAACAAAAAAATGTTTATGAAGTCCTTTTATTTGACTTTGCGTTTATAAGAGAACATTTCTTTTTAAATAGAAACAAGCAAAAAAAAAAAAAAAACAACTAAGAATAGATTAAATTCATACACACTTATGTAACAGTATAGTAAATTCGCAACTGTGTGTCTCCAGTTAGGCAAATGAGAGCAACAAAATGGATGATTACTGTCAGTGTTTTAATTATTTTAACATATTAACATGTTTTATATTAGAAACACTCTTCATTTTTTATAACCCTTAAACGAATTTAATAGACACATAACAGCGGAATCCCGATTCAGGGACCAGCCCACATTATCCAATCCGCATCTGTAACTATATCCGTTATAGCATAGTTACTATTGTTCTTAAAATTTTGTCTTGTTGCTTCAAGTAGGCGTTCATCATAATTTTCATGATTGTGTTATAATTCAAAAGGGCGTTTGGTTGATCGTATTTCCGTAATCATGTTGTAGCAAACACCATGAATTAAATGACGGTATGGAATTGAATTCATGAAGCAGTATTTGGCCTTCAAGATGCATTTCCTGTTTCCAAAGCACGTTATGTAACTTTCAATCATTTTGATCAGAGCTTTTTATTCTCTTTCGTTTTCTTCCTCTGCATTGTAATTCAGATGCAAGAGATGTGAAGAATGTATTTCCTACTTTCTATTCTATTCTATTCATCTCCCTCGCAGGAGATTTTATAATTAAAAAGTCACAGCACTAAGGCCAAGTTGACTGCTTCACTAGAATTGTTTTAAGTCTTTTTGTAGTTATTATAATTGTAGAAGATGGCCCGTTCCAAAATGGACGAATTGGCCTGTTTCAAATAGTTCTGTTTCCACACTAGTTTGTGAATTAAAGAGGAAGGCAGAAGCGTAGAACATACAAAAAATTATGTAAAACACTATCAAAATTGCAATACACTAAATTATGTCCAGAATTGAAATTGTTGTGAAAAATTAAATTGAAATAATTGAAGAGCATGACGCTCCATTGTGTAGAACATTCTACGCCATCTTGCCAACGTATTTCCTACTTTTCAAATAAGCTTTCCAATACTGTTTCCATAGAAGTTTATA